>NW_016160013.1:2923-21877 GCF_001687245.7 Rhagoletis zephyria | reverse complement strand
CCCCTTGTCTGAAACCTCGTTTGGTATCAAACGGCTCGGAGAGGTCCTTCCCTATTCTGACGGAGCTGGTGGTATTGCTCAACGTCATTTTACACAGCCGTATTAGTTTCGCGGGGATACCAAATTCAGACATCGCGGCATAAAGGCAACTTCTCTTCGTGCTGTCGAAAGCGGCTTTGAAATCGACAAATAGATGGTGTGTGTCGATCCTATTCTCGCGGGTCTTTTCCAAGATTTGGCGTATTGTGAATACCTGATCTATGGTGGATTTTCCAGGCCTAAAGCCACACTGATAAGGTCCAATCAGCTCGTTGACGGTGGGCTTCAGTCTTTCGCACAATACGCTCGATAAGACCTTGTAACCTATGCTTAGAAGGCTAATGGACTATAATTATACCAGTTCTCCGCAGTGAAATGCCAAACTAGCCAGTATAAATACTAGTTCCTTCACCAGTATGTGCTAAAGCGACGGCCTACCATTTCGGCGATTTCGAACAACTTATGCGATCAGCGACATCTGTCTTTGAATAGGCATAACCAAAACTAAAACGTGGTTAATTGCTTTCATCGCAAATGTCGGCTGGGGCGTCGAGTGAAGACTACCGATTCTGGTTCTGAGATTTTGGGTTCGAGTGCGCGTGGAGGTTGTTAAAGTAAAGTAAGTAAATTAATTTAAATAATTATTTCAATTTAAATATAAAATAAAAATTGTACATAAATTTAATTTGATTTGGAAGAAACCTAAATACTCAAATGAAATGAAAATAAATAATTTTTTGTTCTTTTTAAAACAATAAATTTAAAAATTACACAGGAGATATAAATAAAAAAAATAAACAAATAAAACAAAACAAAAATAAAAAAAAGGTTCGCTCACTGAGATTCGAACTCGGATCTCATGATTTGGCGTGCCAAAGCTTTACTCTGTCGACCATTGCCACTGTTGCAGCGCTGCTATCAAAATGACATACTTATGCTTTTCACGGGGGATGAATAGGCAGTCTATCCCGTCAACTGGTATGATGCTACTAGTTTTTCTACTGGTAGCGTGCTGATGCAGGTGCGGACAATTCACATCTCCTATGACACCGCCATGTTAAAAATACCAGTCGCTAACATTGAAAAAGGATACAGCGTGAACTAGTTGGGCTGAAACGCAAACTGGTAGCATTCTGGTTCACAACTGGTAGCTTTCCCTGCAGGGTACGCACCCCAAGCATGCAGAGCGCCGCTCTGAGAGCGGTGACAACACACACATACATACATAGTACATACATGTTTATCCGTACAAATCGCGTGCTGTGGTGTTGATGGATATTCAACATTTGCTGAGTGCGCAAAGATGCTTGCCACAAGTTGTTGATATCCGGAGATGGTCGCTTTCGAATACCACTGCAGACAACATGCAAATTAATTTTTTTTTTTAGTTTTTGTCTTGATTATTCACTTCATGGATGCTTTTTCAGTACGAACGCGGTCATTTTAATATGCGCGTAATTGAATTGAATATCTACCAATATACAGTACTTTCGTTGACGTTTATAGTAAGATCAATTACGTTTCTATTTGATTTTAATATTTTTTTCCCTCAGTGTACTTAATTATTACCTTGTTTATACCAACACATAAAGCGCTTTGGCCCAGTTCGCTGTGATTCAAAACGGAAGCATAAACCAATTTTCAATACGCTCAGAAATTCAAAAGTGTATTGACTCGAAGTAGTTTTCAGATCGCTTTTTTATTTCTCACACCGGTTAGAAAACAGGTATAAACACATCACTCATTTGACGCGTAGTGAAAAAAGGCTGTTTTTTTTATACAGCCCGTTTTAAATTTGAATTATTATTATAACAAATTTGAATTGTTGTTCGCTTCCAGTTCGGTCCACCGCGCAAATTAATTATTTAAGAAATATCGAATAAAAATAACAAATTTCGTTTACTTTTCAATACGGTTTCTGCGAGAATTCAAGCGAAGGTTTGAGGTCGAATCGAAGTGATTTTGTTTTCTTCGCTGTTCTCGTCGCTTTGCTGAAATGCACACGACTACTCCATGCATAAAGTTATATATTTAGAATCGGAAGAACATTCCATTTCAACTGATACCAATTTTATACGATTTCCTTGGAGCTAGATTACTAAGGTCAACCCTTTCATTCTATCAAGTCTGTAATCATATCTATATCTATACTAATTACACGGTGTTGCAAAATAAAAAAAAAAATGCACGAACTTTTTAAGTGACCTAGTACAGGAGCTGGATGAGTAATTCACGGAACTGTTTTAAACATTTTTTAACACCCTCAAACTCTCAACTTATTCTTAGAAACTATTTTCGCTTGACTTCGGGCACTAAAAAATTTCTATCTGTTATTTTTAATCAATTTTAAGTTTTTGTATAGCTTTGGAAATAAGAATCTTTGTACTTTTTAAAGAAATAATAAATTTCGGTAAAAGATTGTCAATATGGCGAAAATTTTTGGAATAAATCTGAAATTTATACCAATTCTTATTACTTTTTCACTACAACAACAAAAAAACATTTTTTATAAAAAGACAAACTCAAATTTTTCGAGACGAACTATTGAAACCTCAAAATGAGTCCATTCCAACTGATCAAATCTTCTACGAAATATCATGGAAGTGATTTTAGAAATATTTTTAGAAAATTCATAACTGCCGAAATTGTATATTGATTTTCCTAAATGGTACCTAGTTTTACTCGGAATGAAACATTCTTTTCGAAGTAATGAGTAAAAGATACTATTTATAACGGCAAAAAATTTTGTTAAAGTAGAAAAAATAATAAATGGTCACCAAATTTCAGATTTATTCCAAAAGCTTTCCACTTATTTACAATGTGCTTACAAAACTTATTATTTCTTTAAAAAATACGAACATTCGTCTTTCCAATGCCATATAAAACGTTAAAATTTATTAAAAAATAGTCGAGTAAAACTGTTTAGTGCGGGAAGTCATGTATAAACGGGTTTTATAAGAATAAATCGACAATTTGAGAGTGTTATAAAAACTGGCAACTGGCTGAGTCAATGGGATCGTCGGTTCGAATCCTACTGAAAGAAGTCTGATAAGGAAATGTGGTGATTTCCGAAATAGCTATCACTTCTACCATTTTTTTAAATTATTATTGCTTTTCCACAATAAGTTTTTCATTAAAAACGGCCTCAAGCTGAAAAAAAATTGTTGAATATAATTGTTATAAGGCCATAAAATAACAAAAAACAAATAACTTAAGGACGAGCACACCTAAAAGTTAAACATTCTAAAAATAGAATTATTAACAAAAACCAACAAAACCAACAACCACATGATCAAGTATGAATAGCAGCGGAATAGCTGCGCTTGATTGTGTTGGCTTAACAAATGAAAAAGTTGAAAAAGCAACTATAATTTACAAGGCGAACTTAGCACAGTGCGTAGGCCACTGGCTGAGTCAGTGGGATCGTCGATTGGAATCCTACTGAAAGAAGTCTGATGAGGAAATGTGGTGATTTCCGAAATTGCTATCACTTCTACCATTTTTTTAAATTATTGTTGCTTTTCCACAATAAGTTTTTCATTAAAAACGGCCTCAAGCTCAATAAAAATTGTTGAATATATAGTGTTATAAAAATTTTAAACGCAGTTTCTTGAATTACTCGACCAACCCTGCGACCTGTAGTAGGACACTTAAAAAGTTCATTATCAGTGTAACACCGTGTTATATAAAGATAAGTCCTTTTTTTTGTAACATATAATCTCGCGAACGGCAGGTCCGCTTTTCAGGTCAAAAAAATTTCCTTTTTCACGGAAGGTGGACCATGGACCGATCTATTGGAAAAAATCTTATTTATGGTCCGATTTGCTTGAAATTTGGTACGTAGGTATTTTTTTCCTAGATTAACACATAATATAATTATTTGCGGAAGGTGGACCAGGGACCCCTCTTTTCGAAAAATTCGTATCTATAGTCCGATTTGCTTGAAATTTCGCACGTAGGAAGCTTTTTGCCTAAATTAGCATATAGGATAATTTTTCCCGATAAATGGACCAGGGACTGATCCATTAAGAAAGAAATCATATCTATGGTCCGATTTGCGTGAAATTTGGCACGTAGGTAGCTCTTTGCATAGATTAGCATATAGGATCCTTTTTTCCGGTAGGTAGAGGAAAAATTCGAAAAATTCGTATTTATGGTGCGATTTGCTTGAATTTTGGACGTAGGTAGCTTATTGCCTGGGTAAACGTATAGGATACTTTTTTCTGATAGGTGGACCATGGACTGATCTTTTCGAATAATCTTATTTATAGTCCGATTTGCTTGAAATTCGGTACATGTATTATAGATATAAATTCACAGATTAGAATTGAATGATTGTTTTACAGTTCGAAAGGTGTTTTAAGGCGCCGCAAAGCATGTGGGTACTGGCACGGGCCTCGATGCTGTTAACAAAGGAAGAAGAAGGCCTCCTCTGCATTGGAAAGACCAGGTCGAGAAGGACTTGGCTTCACTTGGCATTTCCAATTTGTCAGTTGGCACAGAAGAGAAATGACTGGCGTAATGTTTTGGGCTCGGCCAAAATCGCCTAGGTGGTTACAGCGCCAATAAAGAAGAATAATCTCGCGAACGGATTTTTTTAGATTTCGGACACCTCTCCATGGATGGTTATAGGCTGGTAATAATTTCGATATACCAATGGAGTGTGGCATCTTCCAAAAAAATTGAATTTTTCATACGTATGTCTCTGGAAGCAGTTGTGTTAGAGTCCTTGAACTTGGTAAGGAGATATTTGAAATCAAACCCATAGTCATGAAGAGAACTGGCTGCGTGGCGCCTTCCAAACATACTGAAACATTTATCTATTTGTAAACACATATGTGTTTGTGAGTGAACAACTCCTAAACGACCGAAACGATTTTAATGAACTTTTTGTATGTGTTTGAGTGGGTCCCTGTATAATTTAGGTTCCCAACTTAACACGCCAGGTGGCGCTGGAGTCGAGTATTACTAAAAAACGTTTTTATTATTCAATTTGGCTCATATTCGAGATATATATTGGTATTGCAAAAAGAGCTGAAAGGTGGTGCCGGAGTCGAGCTATTGATAAAAATCGTCAAGTGAAGTCAATCGGAGGTACAAGGGATCAAAGTCAAATTACCACCGTTAAGTCAACCCCCAGAACCATTGCGGTCCTTGCTTTACGGCGACTGAATAGAATAAAAACAATTCTTTGTAAACGCTTACAAATGAAATTGTAAGATATTTCATATATTTCGTCTGAAATGTATATAGTGGATTTCTTTGGACTAATGATACTCCCCCATTTTGAAATTGGCACGAACTGTACTATAGAGATTGAAGGACGATTCACCATCAAACCGGATCATTGTTGCTGAAAGAACTTCACGTACATATCGCTTTTTTAAGGCGGCAATCGAGGATATGCCTTCAGACGACAACAAACCCAAACGTAAACGTGAATTGTTGATGAAAACGTTGGACCAAATGTTTCAATAAAAAATTAATTATTGGCGGGGCGAAGTTCGCCGGGTCTGATAGTTATATTAATGAAAAGAACATAAAAGCATATGGGAATATCCCAAAAAACTTCCATTTTTATCGCGTCCGTACCGTTTTTTATTTGCTTGTATCTTTGTACTTAACTGTTTATACTTCCAAAATTTTTTGTTGAATATAGCACTTTCTCAGTGCCTTGTAACAGCTGTGATATACATACGATCTTTCAGTCTCCTTCCAATTTTAAGCTTAGATACGCGTGCGAATGTCGCGGCCGCAACCCAGGATATGCCCATATACTATTTTTCTTTGAATTTTAACCACTACCAATGGAGGGTTGGAACTCATCCCCGGCTCAAATTTCCATCGTTAGATCTAAACTTCACATTTTTAACAAGTTTTAGGAATATGGTAGAAATGTAGCAGAAGGAATCTACCGAAACCAGTAAGATTTTTAAGTTGTCTACGAGAAAAAAATAGTTTGGGAACCTCTGCTATAGATGAATAGTTTAAAAAGGCCACCAAAACTATAGGCTTTCAATACAAATGAATATATCGTCGCTCACTACGGAGAGTAGTACATCTCAAATTACCGTGGAAGACTAGTACGTTTCACTATTCGCGTCGAAAAGTAGCACATTTCAGATTCTCGCGTGGAAGAGTGGCACATTTCAGATTTTTGCATGGAAAAGTAGCTTATTTCAGGTTCTCGCGTGGAAAAGTAGCGCATTTCATTGTTTGCGTGAAGCACCTTTCAGATTTTTTGCGTGGAAAAGTAGCACATTTCAGATTGTCACAAAATTTATTCGTGATTTGATTTGTCAACCGAATACGTCGTTCCCACGACAGTCGGGTCTACGTAACCGGAAAGACCCAGATTTATATCTGGCCAAGGACTGTCACTCCAGCAACACTCCCCAAAAAGTCTTTGAGGAATTTGTATGCTGCTACAACAACAACAACCAAATACGAAATCCAATTTATTTGTGATTTGATTTGTAGAGCGAATCAATTTGCTTCGTGATTTTATGTCTAAATGCATAATACTTTTTTGTGCAACGCAAATACGATTTTCAAGTGTTTTCCAACTTCCAGTTCTACGCAAACTAGTGCTTACCAGCTTTGTAATTAATTATTATATTTCGGGATTCTCGGGACTACTTTTCGAAACTACTTCCAGATTTTCGGTATTTTTGGGGCTGGGGAACTACGGAACTACATCGGGATTTTTGCGATTTTTGGGATTCTCGAGACTATATCAGGACTTCCCAGCAAAAAATCGGTCATCGCTTTTAGTGGTAACGTGTTCTAGAAGGCATAGCGGTATAATGCCTTCAAATTTTTTCGCTTCTTTTAGGCATTGCCGGTAACGCAAAGTAGAATGTCCTACAATATTTTATTTATTTCGCTTCTTTGTTTTATTTCGCGGAATGCAAAGTAGAATGTCCTATAATATTTCATTTTTAATACGCTTCTTTGCTTCATTTCGGGGAATGCAAAGTAGAATGTCCTTCAATATTTTATTTGTTTCGCTTCTTTGGTTCATTTCAGGGAATGCAAAGTAGAGTGTCCTACAATATTTTATTTGTTTCGCTTCTTTGCTTCATTTCAGGGAATGCAAAGTAGAATGTCCTACAATATTTTTTTTTACTTCGCTTCATTGCTTCGTTTTGGAGAATGCAAAGTAGAATGCTACATCGTAGTCAGCTGAAAAATAGAATGAACATCCAAAATTCTTTTTCTACCGTTACTTTCAGTGGAAATTTGTCCCGCATAAAAATCACGTTTTGCTTTGTTCAATTTGCAACGAAGTTGAAGTCAGTCAATAAGGTGAAGTACAAGAGAGAGGAAGTACAATTTTAATCTTAACTAAATATGCATGTGTATGTACATACCGATTTTAAAGTAAAACCTAAATACCTAAATAAATACATATGTATGTATAAAAACTGATTTATACAAATTTTAATAAATTTTAATCTTTTAAGACATTTTCTGATTTCAATTTAATATAAATAAATATGTACTTATCTAGGGATTCTACATTAGTTTCTCTGTAAGGCATTCTTTGTTCGCTTCTCTGGATTCTGTTTATCCATGCGTTCTCCCTTCGTTTGAAGGTAATGCTGAGGGTAAGGGCTTACCGCCAATGACATGCCCATGTTAAAAGAAGGCCTTCTCGAAACGAAAGGGTAAGCGATTTCCATCGCCTAGCTCGTTTCCACTTTCGTTTCTGTGGTAATCGTATTTTTTGCTGGGTTTTAGGACTATTTCTGGATTTTTGCGACTTTTAAGATTTTATGGACTATCGATTTTTTCGAGACTTAACGTATGTACATCCTTAAATGTATGGATAAAAAATATCGATAAATATATCGATAACCATATCGATAAATATATCGATAACCATATCGATAAATATATCGATAAGTGTATCGGTAAATAAGTCGATAACAATATCCATAGATATGACGATAACAATAAATATTGATATGAGTAGTCCACTTGCAAACAGCGTTATGTGATTTTGTAATAGAAAGCCATAAATTTGAAAAAACGAGTATTACCTAAAAATTTGGATAAATAAGAGCCTTATAAAATTGTAACGTAACATTACATGTCATAAGATAACATTAACAGTCTATACGACCTAAAGCAGTTTTCTAAGTTCATCAGAAGATGGATACTTTTGAAAGTTTATAAATCAGTATGATAGCGACTTTTGGAAGAAGACTTAACATTTGATGCTATTTTTTCAGAATATAAAAAGATTTTGCACTCTGTTGTTACTTGACATGAAACTACTTTAAATACTGGTAAGTAATCCACCAAAAACTAAAAATCAAAAAGATTTTACATAGCGCCCCTTGCAAGTGGACTACTCATATATATCAATTATATATAGATATCGATAAATATATCGATATAATATTGATAAACATATCGATAACAATATCTTATTGTTAATCAGCTGACATATTCTATATCTTCTTCAATTTCACAATCTCAACACGGATTTTCTAAAGGAAAATCTATTATCACTAATTTATTGGAGTTTACAACTTATGTCTCAAACAGTTTTAGGGAAAATGCACATAGCGACGTAATATATACCGATTTCAGCAAAGCTTTTGACAAAGTATGTCACTCGTTACTCATCTGTAAACTCGACCTAATCGGCTTTCAGCCCAGTCTTCTTCAATGGATCTCTTCTTACCTCTCTGATAGAACACAAAGAGTTGCTTTTAAAAATGGTTGTTCCGACATCATTAAAGTTTCTTCAGGAGTTCCTCAGGGAAGCCACCTTGGTCACTCATTAATGATATTTCTTCTATAATAAAATATTCTAAAATTTAAATGATGATGTGAATCTTTTTAAAACATTACCCTCTATCTAGGGATGTCAGTGGCAAAAATACACCGAAGTTTTTCTTTGATTCGATGCATCGAAATGTACATCGATATTTTTCGATGCATCGAAGGGCATACATCGATGCATCGATTTGCATAGGATTTTCCAGATAATGTTTCACAAAAAAAAATATGTTATTAGCAAAATTGTAGAAAATTTGAAATAAATTACTGCAACTGAGCTAATTACGCAACCATTTAAATTTTTTGGTCAAAGTCACTTCTTTTTTTGAACAACTGAAAAAACGGGAATGACGGTTCAATGTACCGTAGATGCCAGTTTTCAAAAAACATCGATACATCGATGCATCGATACATCGACTATTTATACATCGAGGGGAAAATTGTCGATGCATCGAAGCAAAACATCGATATTTTCGATGCATCGATGTTTTTCCGACATCCCTACCTCTATCGAAGAAAGGTATTTGTTACAAGCGGATCTGAGCAACGTGGTTAGTTGGTGTAATGCAAATTATATGCCACTTAACCTTAAAAAATGTAAAGTTATGTGTTTCTCTCGAAGGGCAGTTCAACCAGCTGTTTATTCAATTTCAAATTATAATCTGGATCTTGGTATCACAATGGATTCCATACTGGAATTGACCTTCATATTAATATTACAGTCAATAAAGCCAAAGGCGTTTTTGCATTTGTAAAGCGATGGTCAAAAGAGTTCAAAAATCTTTTTACCACTTTAGTTAGACCTATACCTACGGTGACCATCCGTTCTGTTTTTTGCAGGACCGTACTGTTATTTAAAGGTCTGTCCTGCGTAGTTTTTCAAAACAGAAAACCCCCAAAATGTACTGATTTTTTCCAAGTGTCCTGCTTTTATCCCGCATTTTCTTTTATATTTTATGATTAACTTTTCCTCATCGAAATAAAAGCAGTGTCACATAAGGGTAAGCTGGTTTTGAAGGTTCAACTAGTCAATGCGTTCTAAATATTGTACGGTTATGGACAATGGATGACGAGAAATTGAAGACCAGCATCAAATATATCGATAACACTGTTCTACAAATTTTGTGGTAATAGCTTAAGAAAAAAATTTCCAAGCCAATTTTCCTTTCAAACAAGCGTTTTCGTAATTTTTTCGAAAAACCTGTTTTTGGTACATTTTGAACCTATTCGTCAATATCTCATGAACAAATTATCCAATCAACATAAGCTACCTACAGTCCTCTTACAAAAATATATTACTTTGCCGATTTCGATGAAAATTATTGGTGTTACAAGCGACCAAAATCGAAAAATTTAAATTTCAATCATTTTCTTTTTACAGTAAATGAAAATCTGATGAGAAATGTATATTTTTGCAAAGAGCCCATCAATACCTTTCGAACTGTTGGTCGTTTCATGAGATATTGAAGAATAACTGAAAAAGTACTAAAAATACGTTTTTCGAACAAATCTCGAAAACACTTCTTTGAAACCATGGGTCTTTTTTCGTGTTCAACGACCCAACGACCAGTTTGCCTAAAAAATTTGCTTTGCAGAGGTTCATATTTCGTGTCAAGTAATATGTAATATGCCTTATTATAATTTTGTAAATATTCATTACTAAAAGATTAATACCAATGAAGCAAATGTGATTTATGTTTAAAGTTTAAAATTGGATTAATAATTAAGAAATATACACTCTTCGTTATTTGAATAGCGCATCCTATTAATACTTAGCAGGTACAGTTTTCCTTTTGTTTATTTAATATTCATTAACTTTTTATAAAAATATAGCATATTTTACGTCTACATCCCATTTTAAAAATTTTCGAAAATTCAAAAAAAAATAAAGATAGGGGCGACAATTCTTTTTGACGGTGCTGCGCATTTTCCTCCATATAAAAATTTTGTCAAGCATACTTTGTATGGTAGAAAATCAAAAAAAGGGTGCGCTATTCAAATGACGAGGAATGTATATATGTAGTATATTTTTGTTATTGTTATACTACGCAATTATATGTAGGTAAATTTTTTGAAAATTGTCCTCCATTTTCAAAATATATTTATGGTCACCGTACCTATACTAGAATCAATTAAAAAAAACATTCTTGCTTTTTGCATTCCCCCCTTACACTAAATTTGCCTACACTCACAAGTCGTAGAGAAATGCTAAGTATAATATTTATGGTAAAATTAAAGACATTTGACATCGGCCTCGATTTTTTCACTTTGTTACTCTTTTTCCTCATACATACACTACTTGGTCGGCCGCTGTGGTGTAGTGGTAAGCAATGCGCGCTTCCACTTCGCAGCACCTGGGTTCAAACCGTGGTCAAAGCAACATCGCAAAAAAAATATAGAAAAAAGGTTTTTTCTTAACAGCGGTCGTCCATCGGCAGGCAATGGCAAACCTCCGAGTGTATTTCTGCCATGAAAAACAGCTTCTCATAAAAATACAATCGCCGTTCGGAGTTGGCGTAAAACTGTAGGTCCTTCAGCTTTGTGTGACAACATCAAGGCGCACGCCACAAATCGGAGGAGAAGCTCGGCCAAACACTAACACATGTGTAAGCGCCAATCTATTATTATTATTATTATTATTATTATTATTATTATTATTATTATTATTATTATTCACTACTTGGCGTTGAGAGAGTAAATACTTGACGTACTTGCTGTTACTCCACCAAAGTACGTTGTCTACTTTCTCTCATCGCGTGCGGGAAAGATTTGCTCAGTGTTGCCAACTTTTGCTTTTCTGAAAGCACCAAAAACTTGGAAAAAAGGCGTTTTACCAAACTAAAAGCACCAATTTTTTTTTAGTCAAAGGATGCTTTTTTCGTAACAGTTTGTATTTAACAAAAGCAAAAAATTAACAATATTAACAAGAATACATACATAAATCAATACACAAAACGTTTTTGCTCATAACGATTGAATAGCCTCTACACATGCCATGATGACTCATGCTTACGACGTAATACCGAAGTACTATTAAAACTAGTATATCTCGAGAAAGCAACATCGAATCGCAACAAACGAAAGTAATGCCCTAAGTAGAAATGAGCGATCATTATATAACCTCAAATATCGCAAAAAACTGTGTTTTTGGCAATCTGGGGGTAGGATATCTAAAAATTCTAGTACTAGAGCAATTGTGCGGCCAGATTTGGATTCAGCATCAAGAAACGATGTGTTTTACTCAGGTGGTAAAAAATCAAAATTTGTACAAACAATTAGAAAAGAAAAAAAGAAATACTTATCTTACCTGCGTACTAGCATTTTCACTAGCACTAAAAAGGCACTAGGCACTAAGTATTTTTTTTTTGGCGTTTTAATTTTCTGTATACTTGTAGTACTGTAAGTACTTGCGTATTAAATTTCAATTCTGGTTGTTAGCCTACTAGTTGATATCGTTTGCGGCGCTGGTCAGTGAAATTGAAAGAGTAAAATAGAATATGGAAATTGACGATGTAAGGAAATGTTTACGGCCTTATTATGACATTTTCATAAAACATTTGTGTTTAAGCAGCTTTTTAAATCTATGTATGTACTTAAATTTTTATGAAAGTATTATTTCTCGTTTCTAATTTTCTATAAAACTATTTGCAGTCATTAACCAACAAATAAGTTGTCAAAAACAACAACTTAAGCAATGCTGCTATACGAAATAAAATTAATAGTGGCAAATCAAATTTTTGAAAAGTGCCGATTTTCACATTCGATAGTTGGACATGGTAGAAACGAGATGTACGGGCATTTTTTTCTTAAGAGCTGCATACTGAATTCAGAAATTTTTTATAGAAGCAAATTTATTTTCCATTTATTGTGCGCAATTTTATATGAATTTTTAGTTTTTCTTGAGAGCCTTTACAAATAAAAAAAATTTGGGAATTTGGCAGCCATATAACTTGATTTCAAGAGAAACGAATTTTCATTGGGCACGTTCAGAAGGCGCAACAGCTCAGTAACTGGTGCGATTGCACCTTCTGAACGCGTTGTTGCGTACTTCTGATCAACTGAATAGTTGCGTGTTAGATGATCGTAATATTTTTCTGATCATTTGAGACAACATGTTGGTGTGTACCTTTGAGAGTTGAATTTGACAGCTAATGTATGAAGTCGTTCAGAAGACGCATAACGATCACTGATTTTTGTTTAGCAACGGTTGCGCTCAACTGCTGCGCCTTCTGAACCTACCTATTNATGACAGCTAATGTATCAAATCGTTCAGAAGACGCATAACGATCACTGATTTTTTTTTTTAGCAACGGTTGCGCTCAACTGCTGCGCCTTCTGAACCTACCCTTTGATAGCTTTTTTTTTTGATAACACTGTGCGACAGCTCAAATCGGTATTGAGTAAAACCAAATGCAAGAGATAGTTTTTGAATTTCATTGATTTGTTTTTAAATAAATACTAAAATTAGAGGTGTATGAATGGCGAAAGAAAAACTTTATCCGATTTTTTTAAATCGAAACTAAATTTTTACATATATACATATGTAGGTACATAGATAAATATATTTAATATGAAATTGAAATTTTCACATCAATTTGCGCAATCTTCAAACCCATGGTTTCAATTGTACGCATTTCGTCAGGGTTTTCCCCACAACTTGGTTTTGCTGCAGTGAAGCGACAGAGCAAGTGACGAGAAAAAAATATATGCGGACACTTATATATGTATCTATGCAAATATGTATCTATGCACATACCTATCTATGCACACACATACATATGTATGTATGTACTTAGGTATGTATATCAGCATTTTAGTTGAAAGTACGTTTTCCTCGTAGTTGAGCGATGACATTCCTGTCCTTAGTTTTATTCAGATACCACAAATGTATGTTTTCTTCGAAAATACTCAAGTACTACCAGTAGAGTATTCTACTTGCAAATACGTTTTACTCGCAGTAGTTGCGGAAGGCAAGTAAATACTCTACGCGTCTTGCTATTGATCGGTAGTTTACTTACGCTTGCAGAAACTGGTTTATCCTTACTTACACTTGACCCGAACGATGAGAGTAAGGGAGGGAAAGTATTTGCGCGGCGATCGGATGTCTTGTTAGGCCGTTTAAATGGAATTGCGCAGAAGTTTAATTCATACTATCTTTAACATATCGAATCAGCTGATGAATTTGATTCTGTAGCACAAAAAAAAAGGTTCCGTACGTCATGCGGACTGCGCCCCGAAATGTGCTCGTCTTCCACGCGAGAATCTGAAATGTGCTACTATTCGACGCGAATAATGAAACGTGCTAGTCTTCGACGTTAATAGTGAAATTGCTACTCTTCCACGCGAATAGTGAATTGTGCTACTCTTCGTAGGGACCGACGATATAAATTTAATCAACAAAATCATGCCCATTAAGTGCTAATAGCACACAAATTTTACATAAAAAAAACCAAAAACAGTTGCATTTAATGGAATCGAAATTTTACAAAAATCTTTTGCAAAAAATTACTTTTATATAAATAAAAAAGTGAATAGCAGTATTCGCGTATTCAAAATTAGCGTAAACAAAAAAACTAGGGCTTTTTGAATTACTTATTGAAAATTTTATAATTGTTGCTAGTATGCAATTAAAAAGGAGAGTAAAGTTATTAAGCGCAGTGTTGAGTTTATTTTTAGTTAATTTATCTTATTAAATTAAAAGTGCAATTCTTGTATACATATATATATATGGGCGATTCTACAGAAGAGTAAACCAGTCCGATTTTTTTCTTTTTTCAAATATTGTACGTATTGGTGATTATGGGTATTAACTATATCTGTCAGTTGCTTCTGACACTAATTCTTATCATGTCCAAGCATTTAGTGTTTAATATTTTGGTCCTTTTGTCGAAAGATTTTTCACGAACCTAAAAACAGTTTTCAATACTACAACAAGGAAAAGTACAAAAACATAAGCTTTCCTTTGTTTATTTTGGCTGATAACGCTCTGAACGATAGAAAATAAATTAGGTTAACAGAATAAGTTCCAAGTTACTAAAAAAGTTGTTTAGAACTTCTATTAAGTTGTAATGAAATGTACCGCAAATATTAAGTGTAACGTAGCCAGTGAAAAACAAAAAAGTTGTTTTTCGGATACTTAAGTATCCTTTACAAAAGGATATTTAACGTGTTTTCTTAGTATTGTCGATATCCTACTTATGCCATATGGAAAAAAAAAAATCGTAGCTGACTTCGTTTCTTTTTATTAAAATTTTTTTAGTGACTTGATACCCAACTATTCTTATTTTATTTTAGCAATAAATAGTAAGACATATTTAAGAAAGTGTTTGAGTGGGCAATTTCGAATTGAGCATTATACTACTAAATTTTGATAACTATTCTATTTAAATAAAGTGAAGCAAACATTTGTAAAATATTCTTGGAAATCTTTATCTCTAAAGATTTTGGTTATATATGTAGTTGCCTGGAATTCAAAGAAATTTTTTGCAATGTGTAAAACTAATAAGGTAATTGTATTCCTATCACTACAATTTTATAGAATCTGATACAAGTCTACACCAAACTATGAAGAGTTAATTTTGTTAAAAATCGTTTATGCGAGAATTCTTCTATAGAACGGCGATAAATGGTAGTGTTTGAAAACTATCGATAGTGCATACATTCGATTGTTTCGATAGTGATAGTGCAAAATATTCGATACTATCGAAGCTTTCTTACATATGTTGAGATATAACACTAATGCCCTGCCCTGACAAATTTAAAATTGTTTGGTGAAACCGAGCATAGAATTTTGTAAATAGGCAAATTTGATTCCATTTTTTACCTTCTTCTTCCTATTTGGCGCTGTAACCGCATACGCGATTTAGGCCAAGTTCAGCAAAGCACGTCAGTCGTTTCTCTTCTGTGCCAACTGACGCCAATAGGAAACGGCAAGTGAAGCCAAGCAAGAACGATAGAATATAAGATTGCGCATTCCCGCAGAATGACATTTGTGGCAAGGGGTAAACAAAGAATATGGCGAAGAACAATGAGTTGACAGTTGTGAATTTGCAGTGAGAAAACGTGTTTTCTTCTCGATTCACCAATTTCTCAAGCCATCTTTGAATATACCAAATTAAGCACTACGTTAACAAAAAATATACAACCACTCTTGAAATGTGTTCAAAAGAATAGGTCTTATTAATTAACTATTTAGAATTTTTATGTTTGTATTGCAGGTGCCGAAAAAGTGATAATATCTTGTTGCAGCGCATGTTTTCCTGCAGAAAGTGGTCGATGCTTGCCTACCTCCGATTTTAATTTGTGGTATTTCAACGTTTTCAACTTAACATGTCGTGTTTAAAAGTGGTCCGTAAAGTGCTTCATGCATATTACGCTGGTGTCTAAATTGTATGGCTTCTCCTGCCGGCAGAACTCTACCCACTTTCTGGCCAAGGCGTAGTCGCAGGGAAGCAAAAAAAACTGCATTTGGGGGTTTACCCCTACGGCTGCTGCAATTCAACACACGACACGACATTTGTATAAAGTTTTTATTACAAATAAAACGTTTTTTACTGCAGAACGCACGAATTACTTCGATTTTTCAGTTTAAAGTACACAATACGTTTGCAGTTGTTTCTAAACAAAAAGTTTGTTTACGTATTGCCATAAATGTCAAAGTCGGCAAAACCAAAGAAGCGGTTTCGGGAATGCGCCACCTTCAGTTCATTTCACCATGGAAGCCAAGTTCTTCTCCACCTGATCTTTCCATCGCAGTGGGGCCTCCCTCTTCCTCTGCTACCACCAGCGGGTTCCGAGTTGAATATTTTCAGAGCTGGAGCGACGGTGTCCATTCGAGCGACATGGCCAGGCCAGCGGAGCCGCTGTATTTTAATTCGCTGCATTATGTCCATGTCGTTGTAAAGCTCATACAGCTCATCGTTCCATCGTCTGCGGTACTCGCCGTCGCCAACGCGTAAAGGACCGTAAATCTTCCGCAAAATCTTTCTCTCAAACACCCCTAGAGCCGCCTCATCAGATGTTGTCATTGTCCATACTTCTGCGCCATATACCAGCACGGGCATGATGAGTGACTTATAGAGCGTGGTTTTCGTACGTTGAGAAAGGAGGTAGCACTTGTTGGCAAGAGTGATTCTGCGTTGGATTTCCAAATTGACATTATTATCGGTGTTAATGCTGGTTCCCAAGTAAACGAAATTCTCTACTTTCTCGAAATTTTAACTGTTAACAGTGGCGTGCATGCCAAGGCGCGAATGTGCTGACTGTTTGTTTGATGACAGGAGATACTTCGTCTTGTCCTCGTTTACCATCAGACCCATTCGCTTTGCTTCCTTATCCAACTTGGAAAAGGCAGAACAGACTTCGCGGTTTTTGATACCGATGATATCGATGTCATCGGCATAAGCCAGCAATTGCACGCTCCTGTAGTAAATTGTTTCTGAGCGGTTCAGTTCTGCAGCTCTTATTAACTTTTCCAACATCATATTAAAGAAGTCACATGAAAGGGACTCGCCCTGTCGCCCCGTTTGGTGGCGAGCGGCTCGGAGAGGTCTTTCTCAATTCTGACGGAGCTGGTCAACGTCATTTTACACAGCCGTATAAGTTTTGAGGGGATGCCAAATTCAGACACAGCGGCGTATAGGCAACTCCTTTTAGTGCTGTCATAAGCGGCGTTAAAGTCGACAAATAGGTGATGAGTGTCGATCTTTTTCAAGATTTGGCGTATTGTGAATAGCTGGTCTATGGTGGATTTGTCAGGTCTAAAGCCACACTGATAAGGCCCAATCAGTTCATTGGCGGTGGGCTTCAGTCTTTCACACAATACGCTCGATAAGACCTTGTAACCTATGCTTAGAAGGCTGATCCCGCGGTAGTTGGCGCGAATGGCGGGGTCACCTTTCTTGTGGATTGGGCAGAGCACACTTAAATTCCAGTCGTCGGGCATGCGTTCATCTGACCATATTCTGCATGCACCTTATCAACTCCTCGCCGCCGTACTTGAATAGCTCAGCTGCCAGGCTGTCAGCTCCAGCAGGTTAGTTGTTTTTCAGCCGCGTTATTGCTATTCGTACCCTGTCATAGTCAGGTGGTGGAACGTGGACTCCGTCGTCATCGACTGCGGGCTCATGTTCTTCTTCTCCACAACTTTCCGCACTGCTACCATTCAGTAGGGCGGAGAAGTGTTCCCCCCATAATTTAAGTACGCTCTGAACATCGGTTACTTGGTCGCCATTGTTGTTCTTACAGGAGTACGCCCTGGTATTGAATCCTTCCGTAAGTCGCCTAACTCTTTGGTAAAATTTTCGGGCACTCTTCCTGTCGGCCAGCATTTCAAGCTCTTCGCACTCACGTATTTCTGCCTCTCTCTTCTTGTTGCGGCAAATACGTTTCGCTCCCCTCTTCATATCCCTGTAGCGGTCCCGCATAGCACGCGTTGCGCCCGATCGCAGCGTGGCCCTGTAGGCGGCATCTTTTTTCTCTGCAGCTTCCTGACACTCCTCATCGTACCAGTTGTTCTTTCGGGCTCGCTGAAATCCGACTACTTCTTCGGCGGCGGTACTTAATGAGCGAGAAATGTGGTTCCACTGCTCGCATATGTCGGTTTGTTGAAGAGTGCTCTCTGAGAGCAGGTGTGAGAGTCGAGTAGCGAAAGCACTGGCTGTCTGTTGTGATTGCAGCTTTTCGACGTTAAGCTTTCCTTGCATATTTGGGCGCACATTTTTTGCTGCACAGAGGCGGATGCGTATCTTGGCTGCAACAAGATAGTGGCCCGAGTCGATGTTTGGGCCTCGGAGTGTGCGTACGTCTAAAACACTGGAAGCGTGACTTCCGCCTATCACAACATTATCGATTTGGTTTCTCGTTTTTCGATCTGGAGACAGCCACGTAGCTTGATGGATCTTTTTATGTTTGAACTTAGTACTGCATACTACCATGTTTCGGGCCCCGGCGAAGTCGATTAGCCTCAATCCGTTGTCGGACGTTTTGTCGTGCAGGATGAATTTTACGACGGTGATTCCAAAGATCCCTTCCTTGCCTACCCTGGCATTGAATTCGCCAAGCACGATTTTGATATCATGACGGGGACAGCGCTCGTACGTGCGCTCCAAGCGCTCATAGAAG
>NW_016160013.1:0-2898 GCF_001687245.7 Rhagoletis zephyria | reverse complement strand
TCGCCAAGCACGATTTTGATATCATGACGGGGACAGCGCTCGTACGTGCGCTCCAAGCTCTTATACAAGAGATCCTTGGATGCCTCAATCTTCTCTTCCGTCGGGAAATGGGCGCAGATGAGCAATGTGGATTGTGGCTAGACGCTTGTCCACCGGTGTGAACGACAGCACTCGGCGACGGAGTCTCTCCCCCACCACAAATCCGTATCCGAATTTGCGCTCCTTTACATGGCAGCTGTAGTAGACGTCGCAAGGCCCCAGACGTTTCTTGCCCCGTCCAACGCATTTCTTGGATGGCGGTGATGTCAGCTTTTGTCCTTACGAGGAAATCAACCAGCCGAGCAGAGGCACCTTCCCCATTAATGGTCCGGACATTGCAGGTGCATGCCCTCAAATCGTTGTCCTTTAAACGTTTGCCTTGGTCGTCAACATAAGGGAGGGTCTCATCCGAGGCTTTGCCTTGCTTCTTCACTGGAAGTGGTTTTTACGTGGCGGGTCCCAAACCCAGTGCTGGGACGGGGGTGGTTTCTCAACTAAAAAAATACACGTTTATATAGCGAGCCGCTTGCTTCAAGCAGACACCCGCGTGCAGCCGCACCTACTGGTGAACAGACGCCGACGTCAGTGAGCCCTTAAACCGAATAAGTCGGAGTGGCCCCACCGAAGCTCCCTCTCTTTCTGCCGTGACCCAAGGCTCCACTCGGATTGGTTACCGGATCTTGCACATGGGTTGCTCACGTTGCCCAGAGAGCGCGAACGAGGACGTAAGAGTCGGGAATGAGTATAGCCAAGCAACTGTAACTGCATACCCAGCGCAACGACTATACCCCATTGCACTTGCGAAGCTAACATTTGTAAAATATTCTTAGAAATCTTTATCTCTAAAGATTTTGGTTATATATGTAATTGCCTGAAATTCAATGAAATTTTTTGCAATGTGTAAAACTGATAAGGTGATTGTATTCTTATCACTACAATTTTATAGAATCTGATACAAGGCTACACCAAACTATGAAGAGTTTATTTTGTTAAAAATCGAGATTCTTCTAAAAATGCGAGAATTCTTCTATATAACTGCGATAAATGGTTTGAAAACTATCGATAGTGTATACATTCGATTGTTTCGATAGTGTTAGTGCAAAATATTGGATACTGTCGATACTATCGAAGGCTTTCTTACATATGTTGAGATATAACACTAATACCCGGTTTCACCAATCAATTTTGAAATGTATCAAACTTAAAATTTTAAATTATAACGGCCTGACAAATTTAAAATTGTTTGGTGAAACTGAGCATAAAATTTTGTAAATAGGTAAATTTGATTCCATTTTTTATGGTCCAAGAAAAATTTGCGAAGTGATATGGCATTTCCCAATGCCTGCATATTTATGCATTTCTTCTTTTACTATATAAGATAACAACAGCCAGGAAAAAATCTTATTCTTAAATAACCCATTTCGTAACTACAAAAACCATAAATATTATTTGTATACACAAAAATAACTCGTGTAAAACAAAATGAAATTGTGTATTTCAATAACACATTTTATAACAAAAACCATAAAGAACATGTTTACAAACAAAGGAGTTCACAACATACATATGTATATGAAGGCATGTTCATCATTTCCCTGTAGTCAAATGTACTAGTTGTAAACTACCTCACTACTAGTATGAACCGTATGCCCAACTAGTCAGTCAACTATTTTTTTTCTATGCAATCAACTGGTATTTTTAACATGGGGATGTCCTACGAGATGGCAATTGTCAGACTTCAGTCAGAAATATACCAGTCTTATACTAGTTCAAAATAGACAGAAAAATACTAGTCCAATTATGGACCGAAACCACTACTTTGGGAGTCAAAAAATAAAACGAATTCATGAATATACAATAAAATATGTCTGAATAAGTACACTTTAATATATTACACATTTTTATATATATTTATATTTTTCATCTTTTATAATAATATTTAANTATGTCTGAATAAGTACACTTTAATATATTACACATTTTTATATATATTTATATTTTTCATCTTTTATAATAATATTTAATTTAGTTAAAAATAAATAGAACACTTTAGTTCATTTTCGAGTGAACTTAAATAAATATAGAAGTTTTCACTATATTAAATTAAATTCATTAACTTTGCACATTTCAGTCCTTTCTTTTAAAAATGTTATAAAAGTTATGTGGTGGGTTTTGTCAAAGGCTGAGGTGAACTCAGCCGATCCAGAGAAGGTCCCACTAACCCCCACCAAATAAAACACACTATTTTCGTGTATTTACTTCGAACACACATACACACACGGCGCTACGACTAGAGTGCTTAGCAACCTTATGTCCAAAGAGAGGGAGAGCGAGAGATGACGTTCGTTGTGGTCGTGTCATAGCGGATGTCGGCGAGAGCGCTAGCAGCACGGCGGATGACTCTCAGGAGCGGCGGAGCCACAGTGGGAGCGCTAGCAGCGCAGCGGGTGACTCTTGGCAACAGCGAAGCAACGGTGTGAGCGCTAGCAGCGCGGCGGGTGATTCTCAACAACTGTTGAGCAGCGACGGCGGCCCGACGGGTGGTCTTCGGCAGCGGGTGACTTCTAACAGCAACGGGTTATTCGTACTGGCCCTCGGCAACCGGTGGAGCGAAGCGACCTAGCAAGACTGACTGGGGCTGGAATGGGGGCGGCGGTGACCGCGGCTCGGTCAGCCGGAGACGAATTAGTGCGTCCGAAAACACACCACTAGGCGCCAACCGATTGGTCGAGCCGTGCTTGGATTAACCAGCCGGAGACGATTTAGTGCGTCGGAAGACACACCACCAGGCGCCAACCGACTAGTTAAGCCAAACCTCAGTATATCCAGTAAACAAACTTAGCTATTTTTTTTTCGCCA
>NW_016160012.1:40358-72357 GCF_001687245.7 Rhagoletis zephyria | reverse complement strand
GTTAAGAAAGCTTTAGTGATATTAATTCGTCACTAGACACGTATAAAGGCGCGTNATTAAAAGGACCCTGAATGACCGCAAAACTCAAAGCTTTACACATTTTTGTATGTGATTTTTAAAATGAACGATTCAAAATTAGCCGGTATACATATTTAAAACTTTTTAGAACCAGTGGTTGAATTTTTGTACTGAAAGGGTTAACCCTAAAAGTACATATAATCTACGTCTGCGAGGCGTATACGTAATGGGTATTTTTTTAATTTTAACACAAAATTTACTTTTTATTTTGTTGTTTTAAATAAATGTGGTTATAGGTTTTATTAATAAAATGATGTTTTATTATTAGTCAAACTCCCAACTTCAATATTCTTTAAAAAAATAAGGCAGGACTAAGTATATTTTAGCTCACAGGTTATCTTTTAAGTGCATAAGCCTCTACGGCGTATGTTAACTCCCAAATAGATTAGGCTTCTAGGGTTAAGAAAGCTTTAGTGATATTAATTCGTCACTAGACACGTATAAAGGCGCGTGCTCAAAAGTTGACCGCGAAAAAAGGCGCATAAAAAACTTCAGCGAAGAAAGACTCTTAACATAGTTGACGGCGAAGAAAGATGCGTTAAAATATTTGACGGCCAAGAAACTTAAACTTATTTTCGCGGTCAACTATGTTTGCGGTTGTAATAGTATGTACATTCCGTTAATACTATAAATCAACTAGGTTAGTCGTCTTTCTTCGCCGAAGCTTTTCTTAAGCGCCTTTTTTCGTAAAATTTTTGTATGCGTCTTTTTTCGCCGTCGAAACACTAGCGCGCCTTTATTCGTGTCTAATGACGAAATGATTTTCACCATGAACAGCGCCAACTTTCAATGATTATTTCGCATAATCAATGCTAGGAAAATTTTTATTATTTAGAAAGCACAAGCTCTCACCTTTAATTTGATATACATATTATATTACGATTTACTTTTGAGTTCCCTTCTTCGGTAACACAGAAAGGCGAATTCTACTTAGTGAGGGTTATAATCCCTAAGTGCGGCCGAAGGCCGCCTACGCAGAAAGGTATTCTCTGCAAAAGTTGTTCAGCCCCCCTTCTTCGGCAACACAGAAAGAAGAATTGTACTTAGTGAGGGTTATAGTCCCTAAGTGCGGCCGAAGGCCGCCCACGCAGAAAGGTGTTCTCTGCAAAAGGTGTTCAGCCCCCCTTCTTCGGCAACACAGAAAGAAGAATGCTACTTAGTGAGGGTTATAATCCCTAAGTGCGGCCGAAGGCCGCCTACACAGAAAGGTGTTCAACCCTCCTTCTTCGGCAACACAGAAAGAAGAATGCTACTTAGTGAGGGTTATAATCCCTAAGTGCGGTCGAGGGCCACCTACGAAGAAAGGTGTTCTCTGCAAAAGATGTTCAGCCCCCTTCTTCGGCAATACAGAAAGAAGAGGGGTATAATCCCTAAGTGCGGCAGAAGGCCGGCTACGCAGAAAGGTGTTCTCTGCAAAAGGTGTTCAGCCCCCTTCTTCGGCAACACAGAAAGGAGAATTCTACTTAGTGAGAGTTATAATCCTTAAGTGCGGTCGGAGGCCGCCTACGCAGAAAGGTGTTCTCTAGTGTACACGGAGAAGTTCTGTTATTTGTCCAATCTTCATTGGTGCGCATTTATTTTTGATCATGTGATTTCCGAAGTTTGATTCTGCTGTAGCCTCTGGGTTTCGTTTTTTCTTATTATAATCCCTTATGTGTTCTCGATACCTTGTTCTTCTATTTCGTCCTGTTTGTCCTATGTAGCTGTATCGACACTAGCAGGTTAACTTTTAAACGCCCTGTTTATCTAGCTGGTCTTCGCTGCTTACTTTCACTTGCAATATTCTTCCCACAGTATTCCTTGTTTTAAATGATGTCTGAATGTCGTCACACGATATTCACTATCTTTTATTAAGGGAAATAGCTCCGAATTTAATGACTAGTACACTAGAATACGTTTGCATAGTTCTTACGTAAGGTCCCAACTAGAGTTCAGTTATTTGGAATCCATTTTATGATGTGCATAATAGAAGAATTGAACGTGTTCAAAAAATTTTTTTGAAATACTGCTTGTCACATCTTAAGTTTGATTTACCTCTCCCACCTTACATTTCAAGATGTAAACTAGTTTACATTTCTTTACGATATTATTAATGTAAACATCGATTGCCCTCAACTGTTGGAATTGGTAAAACTTAATGTTCCTTTAAAAAAACCTTCGTAACTCTAACTATGCCCTGAATGGACGAATCACTAGATCATTAATTGAGTTTAATGCTTTGGATAATATTAATTCGTTAGATTTTTTATTTAGTCGCTCTGCTTTTAAGAACTTGTTATCTTCTTACTTAAGTATGTTAAGTACTTAATTTATATTTACTTTTTGCTATCCATCTTGCCAAAGAACTGTCAGCTGTTCAGTACAAAATGTAAAGCAAATGCAACAACAATTTTAAGAAGCAAGCAACAGTGTTGCCACTTGTTTGGCAGATTTAAATAAAGTTGATCTGAACCCAACGAAACTTAAATGGCATTTAAAAAATAATCCACAGCTAAACTTAAGGGCCGTTTAAATATTTATTTGAAATTGGCCCTAACTATCAATATCGCTCTCCTTAACTTCACAACCAAAAATAAATACAAATAAGAATTAAAAAAAAATAACTCAAAACAAGTAGGAAAGTCTAAGTTCGGGCGGAATTGAAGTTTCAAGCATTTCTGAAATTTACCGTTATATGAAAAGCGACCGTAATTTTAGTCCGATTTCAATAATAATTATCGTTTTGGTTTTATGTGGCAAGCACAATAACCATACCGAGTTTGGTAAAAATTGGTAGAACGGTTTTCGAGATACATATATCTGATCATAAGTGGGCGGTGCTATGCCCATTTTCCAAAATTTTATCATAAACGTATTTCTTGGTAAAGAATTGTTGAAAGCATCAATTTCGAGTAAATAAGCTTTAATATTTACTGATTTATCGAAGATTTGGTATTTCTCTAAATTACCGTTATATGGGATGTGGGCGTGGTTATTGTCCGATCTTAAAAATTTTCGGCCATTTGGTATGCTGTACCAAGGCCAACAACGTTTGGAAGAAATTGGCTCAGATGTTACCAGATATACACATGTAACCATAAGTGGGCATGGCTACGCCCATTTTCCAAAAATTTATAACATTCTTATTTTTCGTCTAAAATTTATTGTAAATATAAATTTTGAGTGAATAATCTTCAGTAGTTACTAAAATATCGCAGTTTTCGTATCTCTGAAAATTACCGTTATATGCGAAAAGGGCATGGTTACAGTCCGATTTCGCCCATTTTCAATTCCAACCTACCTTGGAGAAATGGAAACCTACATACCAAATTTCGTTGAGATTCTGAATTTTTGCTCGAGTTATCGTGTTCACGGACGGACGGACAGACGGACAGACAGACGACCAGACAGACATAGCTTAATCGACTTCTCTATTCATTCTGAGCATTTATGTATACATTTGTCTATTTCTGTCTCAATTCGTTTTGGCTGTTACAAACAACAGTTATGTGAACAAAGTTAATATACCCTTGTGCACAAGTGCGCTCGGATATAAAAATATAAAAAAAAGCTTGTAAAAACATGTGTGCGGCGCACACCCGGTAGAAGTGAAACCTTCAATAAAATTACGAGAGAATGAGAAAAGTGTGTTTGTTTGTTGTAATATTGGTACGAAGTTTATATGTTGTTATAATTTTTTGGTTTCAATTTTTTAATTTTTCATTTTATTACTATTTATACTCATGTTCAAATTTCTACAAAAGAGACTAGTCGCTTATGGTAGCTAAAATATGAAGCGAATGCCTTATATATCTTTGAAATCTATATCTATCTATACATAGTATAAAGGAAAGTCGTGATTCTCTATTACACTCTGTATCGACCTTTTTTACTTAGAAATTTAAACTGTCTAAAAATCGTTGGATTACAAAATATGAGGTGTCAAATGAAAGGGATTAGCCTCTAGAAAAGCATTAATGTTTTTTTTTGAATAGGGTTGCCACCTGTTAATAAAATTACTTTATTCAATCATAATAAGCGTAGGCATCAGTTCTGCACCGTCACTGCCAAACGAAAAGACTTAGCTTTTTAATATTTTTATTGAGCTTTGTACCACGATTGTTTATTAGGAAAAATTGAAAAAGCAACAAAGTCTAAGCGGTAGAAGTTATAGCACTATTTCGGAGATCACCACATCTCCTCATCAGACTTCTTTTTTCTAGACTTCAGCAGGAATCGAACCTGCGAATTCGATGTTCAAAGTCAGAAGCGTTAACCACTGAGCTATGTACATCCCGTAAACTCTTGTTGCTAATTCATTTTCCTTATTCAACCAACTACTATCAAGTGCAGCTGATTTGCCGCTATTTAAACTCGACAGCGCGAAAAGACTTAGCTTCTAGATGTGGAATAATGTATTATTTTTCTGATTTAGTTTTCCCAGTTAGTTTAGAGCAAAGAGAACAGGATTATGAAAGGATAAGGGCGGATATTTTCGAAGAGCAACGAAAACTTGCGGTTTCTGAAAATATTCTACAGTGTAGGAAAAGATATTCAGGCCGAGTAAACATGCGAAAACTTTTATAAAGTTCAAAAATTCCTATACCGCCAGACCAACGACCCCAAGCATGGAATAAAATACACGATCGTTTCGTTGTTGATTTATTGGATTCCAGTGCAAACGTTTCCATTCTTGGAAATGGATGTGAGGAATTCCTAAAAAGAAACAATTTAAAATATCATCCCTTGCGCGCGTTTGTTTACACAGCTGGTGGAAATCAGCAGAAAATGATCGGCTCGATATTTTTACCGCTCACTTTTAAAAACATTACGAGGACTATCCGCTTTTATCTCCTGCCTTCACCAATTCAAGCGCCATACCTGGGAGTTGATTTCTGGAAGGCATTTGCGTTAGCACTCGATGTATTCCTAACCGTTTCGTGTTTACTTCCATCAGCTCACACCAGATCAGAAAATAGCATTGCATGAAGTCGTTCAGGAGTTTCCATTAGGGATAAAACGATACCGTGGAAGTATCGATACCTGTACTTGGAAGTAGCAGCGAAAGAAAGTATCCATGCCTAGTAAGTATCGGGCTAAAAGTATCGATGCCTATTTATATCGATATTTGTACCTATATAAGAATTATTTGTATAAAAAACGCCATCACATATCTATGAATTTTTGTCAAAATAACTTATGTGACTATAAATTTTGATAGCAGAATTGTCTTCGTTTGTATGTATGTACTGTGACGAACAAAAGTATTGGCACAGTGAATTTTTCGCCATATATGCAAAGGTTTTTATTCTAATTTATTTTCGATAATTTTTTATAAAAATATAGTTCATTCTACATCAGAAAATGTAATAATAAAAATTCTAAACTTTGTGCAAAACTCAGGAAAATTCATTAAATTTGCACACTAATTTGCAACTTTTTCACTGTGCCAATACTTCTGTTCGGCACTGTACGTATTTTATTTGTTATACATACTTATTATTTATTTTGTACAAAGAGAAACCGATTGAAATCAAAAACAATTATTTTATAATTTATTTCATACAAAAGAATTAATTAATAAAAGTCATCTGTATTATAACACTGTTCAACAGCAGTTCTGCAAAGTAACAATGGTATATTTCTGAAAGAAGTAATCATGTTGATAATTTTTAGAATGAAAAGCTGCTAAGTACATTTGTAGAAAATTTAAAGGGGAGGAAAAAAACATTTCCTTCAAGAATTTTGCAGAAGGCTCCGTTGCAAATTAAAAGATTTAGAATTTTTTGTGAGCTTATCGTTTTTTCTGTGCCTCTTTTGGACTTAATAAATTTGCCTTTAATTGAATATAAACTTGAAGACGTTGCGTTTTTAATTTACCTTGCTTCCTATATCCAAATATGAGTTTTCACAAAAAGTGGATATTATAGATCTTTCTTTGTTGGAATTTGTCATTGGCAACTAAACTGCCAAATATTTTTAGATATTCACAATAATAATTAGATTAAAAAAAGTCCGGAAATAAAATTTTCACTGAATCGGGTTTCGATATAAGTATTTTCTTCCGATACCTACTCAGTACTCGGTTCAAAAGTATCGATACCAAAATTACTTGGTATCGGACGAAAAGTATCGAGTATGTACTTATATTTACTAGTGTCGTTTTATCCCTAGTTTCCATTATTCGAAAAGCTAGGACTAGGTCAAACCAGTTTAGTGACTCACCATATAGACACGGATGATGCAGTGCCGATTAAAAGCAAGCATTTTCCTCTTTCACCACCGAGGCCAGCGGAAGCCTATAGTGAAATTGAAAGGCTACTCAAGATGGGGGTTGTTAGGTATGAGTATTTACATAAATGAAACAAGTAACCATGTAGATCTACAACACTATCATAACTAGCGAGTAAGAGAACCAATGTTAGTACGTAAGCGATAATTAACGAATAAAGAAAACAGTCATTAACAAGAAGTCAAACCGCTCACACACAAAAAAAAAAAGAGTGTGCACAAACTGAAGAAATTAAAAGTGCCGTTACATAGTGAACAAAAAAAAAAAAGCAAAATATCAAATTGCTGTTTTAAATAAAACAGATTAAAAACAATAAAAACACTGCATAGTATGCACAAAGTGAGAAGGTGGAGTATAGTGACTCAAAAACATAAAAATAAAGTATAAAAATGCATAATATGCGACATTAACTACACATATAAAAAAAAAAAAAAACGGATAACTTTTTTTTCTTTTTCACATATAATTGTGTGCCACATAAATAATCACATTAAATATCAAATAAAATAAAAGTATTTAAAACTGTACGCACAAAATTACATACATACATATTAAAAAAAACAAAAAAAAAAAAAAAACGGATAACTTTTTTTTCTTTTTCACATATAATTGTGTGCCACATAAATAATCACATTAAATATCAAATAAAATAAAAGTATTTAAAACTGTACGCACAAAATTACATACATACATATTAAAATAAACACAAAAAAAAAAAAAACAAAAAATCCAACATCATAAAACGCAACATCAATAAGTATTTCACACATACATAGTATGTTCATCCACTAGAGATAACAAGTACACCAACATCAAATATCCCGTTAGCTGAAATACATAAAACGACAAAAACCAACAATCATGCCATCAGACGCTTCAACTTCCAAGGTAAATGATGGTACAGTAACCATTTTCCAGTCTAGCACAATTCCACAGTTCGTACCGCAAAACGAACCGTGGACACTGTGGAAAGAGAAACTGGAAATACACTTCTGTGAAATAGGGTGCGAAGAAGACAATAGAAAAAAAGCCATTTTGCTGAAATCTATTGGGTCAACACCTTATGCTGTACTTCATAGCCTATGCAGTCCTGCCTCACCAGTGGAAAAAAGTTACAAAGAGATTTGCCAAATTTTAAAATCTCAATACACTCCTCCAGTCATTGTGTTTAGAGAGCGAAAAGCTTTTCATATGTCGGCAATGAAAGGTGAGGAGAGTGTTTCGGATTGGTTTGCGAGAGTGAAACAGCTTTCACTCAACTGTCAATTTGGTAATCAACTTCAACATTTTGTACTCAACCAATTCGTAATGGGTTTACCAGATCGCCTTTACGAAAAAATGTGCGAAGAAGATGAAAGCTTAACAATAGAGTCAGCTTTACGTAAAGCACTCATTTGGGAGACAAAATTCACATCAAACAACGAGCAACACGTAAATTTTATAAAAAACAACAATCAATACAACAAGCAAAAGAGATCAACACAAAGGAGACACAACAATCATAACAACAACAACGCCAACAACAATAACACCAACAACAACAACAGCAACCACTATAAAAACAACAAAAACTGCAAAAACAACCATAACAACGATATCAAAAGGGACCAAAACAGCAGGCTGGGTGGTAACCAAAACAAAACACAAACATGCAAACATTGTGGCTGGCGGAATCACACTTCAGAGCATTGCCGATACAAAAACAATAACTGCAATAAATGTGGAAAGATTGGGCACCTAGCATCTATTTGTAGAACAAGACAGGTTAAATATGTATCTGAATTAGATGGTTATAATTTAAACAAAAATAATACTGATGATGATAATGATAATAATGGTAATTTTTCTGTCTTCAGGGTTGCTGGTGAATTGTGCGAGGACTCATTTAATAATTACAGTGTAAAGATCACACTGAATGGTATTCATCTAACAGCAGCATGCGACACTGGAGCCCCCTGCATTCTAGTTCCAGTAACACTGTACGACAAAATAAAAAACACGGTAAGTTTAAATAAATGCAAAGATACGTATGTTGATTACGGAGGTAATTTAATAGATACATTAGGAGAATTTTTGGCTACAATTGTCTATAATGGCATTTCAAAAAAGGTTAAGACAATAGTCACAAACAGCAATAGTTCACCTTTGTTAGGTAGAAGTTTCCTGAGCGAGTTCAACTTTAGCCTTCGACAAGTAAATGTTGTGTCGGATCAGAATTCCTTGTTGGTCCAAGAAATCAAAAATGAGTTTCAAGAAATCTTTGATGGCAAGTTAGGAGCCTTCAGACATGCCAAGATTTCGTTACCGATTTCACGTGATGCAAAACCGATTTTTTGCAAACCACGTCCTTTACCTTTTGCTTGGAGAAATAAAATTGAAAAAAATTTAAATGAATTAATAGAAAATGATGTAATTGAGCCTGTTAACAATTCCAGTTGGGGAACTCCTTTGGTACCCATACTAAAACCCAATGGAGATATCCGAATTTGTGGCGATTATAAGGTCACAGTTAATAAACATCTTTTGGATTTTAAATATCCGTTACCCCTAATTGCTTCACTACAAGGAGGTGAATTATTCTCTAAGTTAGATCTGTCAAATGCATACAATCAATTGATTTTAGATGAAGAATCTCAATTGATTTGTTTGTGGTCAACCCATATGGGAACATTTAAAATGAAACGCTTGCCATTTGGTGTTAAGCTGGCAGCGTCTATTTTCCAAAAAACTATAGAGGAATTACTTAAAGGTATTCCGAATGTTGTTATCTACCAAGATGATATTACCGTGACGGGTAAAGATTTTTCCCAGCACTTCAAAACATTAAAATTAGTTTTGAGTAAATTAAAGGATGCAGGATTGAAGTTGAATTTATCCAAGTGTGAATTTTTCAAAGATAAGATTTCATACTTAGGGTTCACAATAGATAAATTTGGCCTTAGCAAAAATCAAGACAAATATCTTAGTGTGCTTCAAGCGCCGATACCCAATAATATTTCCAAGTTACGGGCATTCATAGGAATGGCTATTTATTATTCACGCTTTATTCCTGGTTTTGCAAAGAAAATGTGTCCTTTATATGAACTTAAAAAAAAAACGTTAAGTTTGAATGGTCGATAACCTGCAACAAAGCTTATGAGGATATTAAGAAGGATATTTCTTCCGATCAAGTTTTAGTGCATTTTGATCCAAATAAACCGATCATTGTCACTACTGACGCTTCTAATACAGCTATAGCAGGTGTTCTTTCACATAAATATGTAGACGGAACTTTAAAACCTGTAGCTTTTGTTTCTCGAGCTCTTTCCAGTGCAGAAAAAAATCATAGTACTTTAGAGAAAGAATCTCTAGCTATTGTATTTTCTGTCACGAAATTAAGGCAGTATTTGCTTGGTTATGAGTTTGTCATCAAAACTGATCATAAACCTCTTGTGAGTATATTTGGAGAAAACAAAGGTTTGCCAGTTATGGCCGCTGCCAGAATGCAAAGATGGGCATTCATTCTTTCGGGTTTCAATTTTAAACACATCAAAGGTGTTTTTAATTACGCTGATAATTTATCTCGTATTCCTCAGAATAAATATTCTGAAAATAAAGAAGATAAGAATTACATACACCTCATAGAGAAACAAAATTTTATAGACTTCAAAGACGTTTCGAGAGAAACTAGGCGTGATGTAATATTATCAAAAGTCTGCGAGGCATTAGAAAACGGTACGATGAAACAGTTGAAGGAAAGTACTTTCATTCCGTACTGTAACAAAGAACTTGAACTTTCAGTAGAAAGAGGATGTGTATTATGGGGGTATAGGGTAGTAATTCCTCATACACTCCGTAAAGTAGTGCTTAGACAATTGCATGAGTCGCATCTGGGAATTGTCAAAACAAAAGCGATGGCCAGATCATATGTTTGGTGGCCTAAAATAGATAATGACATAGAAGTTCTAATAAAGAATTGTAAAGCCTGTCAAGAATTACAACAAAGTCCAGAAAAAAGCATTCTAATTCCTTGGTCTCCCACAAACCGAACTTGGAGTCGCATTCATATAGACTTCGCTGGACCGATTCAAGGTTATTTTTTGTTTATAATCATAGACTCACATTCTAAATGGGTAGAAGTCTTTAAAACCAAAGACATTACCTCTCACTTTGTTATTTCAAAACTACGTGAAACTTTTTGTCGTTATGGCATTGTCAATACAATAGTCAGCGACAACGGTAGACAATTTGTCTCAAGTGATTTTAAAGAATACATTCGGTCAAACAAAATTCACCATGTTTTAACGTCACCTGGACAGCCATCAACAAACGGCCAAGCTGAAAATTTTGTTAAAACTATAAAAAAATCAATAAATGCTAACTTGCATGACAACAAAACAGATTTCGATGTTATTCTCAATAGGTTTTTAATGGATTATAGAAACACAACACATTGTTCCACTAAAGAAACTCCAGCTAAACTTTTCCTAGGCAGATCACTTAGGACTAGATTTGATATGATCAAACCTCGTATACTTGAAGAAGAAATCATAAAATGCCAAGAAAAAAATATACAAAATCATAAAGGAAAAAGATTTTTAGAATTCAAGTCAGGTCAGGAGATTTATATTCGAGATTATACTAATCCTAATAAACCAAAATGGACACAAGCTACGGTTAAAGAAAAGGTAGGGACTTTGTCATACAACTGTATTTTAACTAATAACCGGATAATACGTAGACATCTGGATCAGATTAGACCTCGTTGCAGTGACATATCCAAAAACAGTGTTGATTTAACTGGAATGCGGGGAGAGACCGGTGTTGTACGTGAAGAAGGTAATCATGTATCTGACGCACCAATGAGCTCTTCAGACAACTTACCAGCAACTTCGTTAGGAATAAATCACGAAAACATTGAATGTAGAAACAACGAAATTATTCCAAATGAAAATGGGTGTAACGAAGAGTTTGAAGTTGTAAATACAAGAAGAAATTTAAGACCAAGAAAAGATGGCAAGGTCACAAAGTAAATTAGAGAAAAACTTCAACTTCAACTTTTTATATTGTTGGAATGGTATCGTTGAGTTCTTAATTATACTATAAGACAAATAAAAAAAAAAAAAGGTTTATATATCTTTAAATAAAAAATTTGTATATATTGAATGCATAATTGTGAAATAAGTTGAAATAAAAAAAAACTAAATGTATACAACTAACAACTTAAGGAGGAGCATGTTAGGTATGAGTATTTACATAAATGAAACAAGTAACCATGTAGATCTACAACACTATCATAACTAGCGAGTAAGAGAACCAATGTTAGTACGTAAGCGATAATTAACGAATAAAGAAAACAGTCATTAACAAGAAGTCCAACCACTCACACATTTACTCGGGTACACCACAGGGGTAATTGAGGAATCGAATTCACCATGGTGTAGTCCAGTGGTACTAGTCCGGAAACCAGGCAAGGTCAGGCTGTGCATAGCTTCCAGGAAGGTGAACGCGGTCACGAAGTAGGACTCGTATCCGTTGCCCCACATTAGTGGGTTTTTGAGCAGGATACAAACTTTATAAGTGGTATTGATTTGAAGGATGCTTTCTTCCAAATCGAATTAACGGAATCGTCTAAGGAAAATACGGCATTTGCGGTTCCAGGGAAACCATTGTACCACTTTAAATAATGCCCTTTGGCTTGTGCAGCGGATCACAAACAATGAGTCGGATGATGGAATTGCTGAAGGAAGTGGCGAAGTGCTTACGGGATGCCGGACTCACTATCAACGTAAATAAAAGCATGTTCTGCCAGAAGGAAATTCGCTATCTCGGGTACTTGATAGGGAATGATTGTTTGAAAGTAGACCCAGGCAAGATAAATGCGATAAAGGATTTTCCGATTCCAAAGTCTCCTCGTCAGGTTCGCAGGTTTATAGGAATGGCAAATTGGTACAGGTCGTTTATTACCAATTTCGCAAATTCGGCTGGTCCCATGACAGATTGCCTCCGCAAATCACCTGGTCCATTTAAGTTGACTCCTGAGGCGGTCGAAGCATTTGGTAAACTTAAAGTTGCACTCTGTTCACCTTCTGTCCTGGCACAACCAGATTTTACTAAGGAATTCGTGATCCAATGTGATGCATCCAAAATAGGGGTAGGAGGCGTGTTATACCAGCTCGATGAGGAAGGGGCAGAGCATCCCATAGCTTTCGTATCAGAAAAGCTTAATAATGCTCAGCGGAATTATACGGTCACCAAGCTGGAATGCCTCGCCGCAATAGTTAGTGTCAAGTGTTGCAGACCATATATTACTGAACATTCAAGTCTCAAGTGCCTAATGTTACAAAAAAACTTGAGTGGCGGGATGGCAAGATGGCAAGATGGTCGCCTCTATTGCAAAGATACAATTTTAGGATGGAGCATGGCAAAGGTTATTTAACTGTTGTGCCGGACACCCTTTCGCGGTTTGACGTTGACGAACTGTCTCCCACCGCATCCCTAGAAATTGACTTGACAATCACGAAGGGCTACCCGATCCAAGCATAGTCGACAATAATGTTTACAAAAGTGTGATGTTTCGAAGAGGTGTGGAAGAGGATTCGCTCTAGCGTTGGTGGACACTAGAAGGGCTAACGAGCTTGCAATCAAATGCTCACACGATTCCAATGCTAGTTACCATGGAGGTTGGCAGAAAACTTTAGAGCGTGTTCGACAGAAGCATTTCTGGCCACAGATGTGCAAAAGACATCCGCCTCTATGTGAACCGTTGCGAAATCTGCAAAGCCGAGAAAGCCACCAATCAAGTGTCCAGACCACCTATGTGCAATGCCTTCGTATCCCAGAGGCCATTCCAGCGTCTTTACTACGACTTCTTAGGACCATATCCTGTATCAAAGCGAAGAAGCCAGGTTTTGTTCATAGTGCTAGACCATTTTTCCAAATAAGTATTTTTGAAGGCGATGCAAAACGCGACGTCGGCAAATATAATCAGCTTCTTAAGTATAGAAATGTTTCCAGCTTTCGGGGTCCCTCAATTCGTCCATAGTGATAACGGGAAGCAATTTATTTACGGGGTTGTTCACATTAAGACGGGGTTATATTCACCGCAGGCTAACACCTCTGAGCGAGTGAACAGAGAGATTTTTTCGAAAGTTAGAATATTCCTGAAAGATTAACAAGATCACATGGACTGGGACAAACACATTCTCGAAATTCTGTCGGTCATAAGAAGCGATTACCATACGTCGATTCAGAGCTCGTCATACTTCGCGTTATTTGGACAAAATATGATACAGCATGCGTCAGCCTATTAATAATAATAATAGATTGGCGCTTACACATATGTTAGTGTTTGGCCGAGCTTCTCCTCCGATTTGTGGCGTACGCCTTGATGTTGTCACACAAAGCGGAGGGACCTACAGTTTTACGCCGACTCCGAGCGGCGATTGTATTTTTATGAGAAGCTGTTTTTCATGGCAAAAATACACTCGGAGGTTTGCCATTGCCTGCCGAGGGACGACCGCTGTTGTGAAAAAAACATTTTTTTTTCTATATTTTTGCATACTATTACATACTGGAAAAACAACAACGGCTGCTACCGCAGCAACACCAGCAAGCTGCTCAGAGCGGCATATCAACCGGGGTAAGCAAATTTAGAATTAGAACGAAAAGAAAAAAAAAGATTATTACCAAGAACCGAATTTGAAGTAGATTAGAAGTACAACCAAAATTTAAATAGGAAGTAATCAAAGGGGGAAAAAATTTAAGAATATTCTAGACAAAAAAAGAAAACATATATATATATATATATATAACACAAATAACTATCCCTTTAGGTAGCCTTAGTCACCTAAATGAAGACCTATTAAAGATAGAATTTGGCTAATAATAGAAAAAGATAAAGGAAAAAAACGGAATTGAAATTGAAATAGAAAGTAGGCATAAATTAACATAAATCAGGGAAATATATAAGAAAAACAAAATGTAACTAATATTGGGAAAAAAAGGTAAATTGCGGTTGTTCGCATTGTATGTATGTATATATATGCATTACCTTAAGTAAATTCATACACAGGTACCAAGCAATGTAGGTGATCATATGTGTGTAAAATATACACATACTTATGTATATAACTGCATGCATGCGTGAATATATACATACATACCTAACAAATAGCAGAACTACCCTGCAAAAAATTGTGCGACTAATTTCTAAAGAGAGTATTCCGAGATTACTCTCAATCGGGTACAATTGGGCATTAATTAGTCCCAACTAGTCTCATACGGGTACTAATGGAGGTCAATTAGTCTCGACTCATCCCTTATGGGTATAATTGGAGATCAATTAGTCCCCAACTCATCTCTAACGGGTACTATGAACGATTTAATGATATGTATGCACTTAGTCAATGAAATTTCATGTGCGACGTTGGCACACAGAGAAAGTATTCGCCTAACAAAACTGAGCACCCCGGTTCGAATCTCAGCTGGCGCAAATTTTAATTTTTATTTTTTAAAAGTGACTAGTCGCTTTTTATACCCGTTCAAGTATAAAGGTGAACAATTAGTCTCTTCATAGGACATGCTCGAACAAAAGCGATCAGTTCATTCCATATAAAGAGATCAAAAGTGGTATTAGTCGCATGCTCATTTGCGATCGCTCCCGGAGTCATCCCGGATTAGTCCCATTTTTTGCAGGGTAGATGTAAGAAAGGGTATACTTCAAAAAGGAAAATACAGATATAACTTATTAGTACTTAGGAGGATAAATTTAAATATATATATATGAGCAGAATTAACGAATTAATAATATAAGATAAATAATGCTCAAGTAAGTAAACTTAATTAAAGGAAAGCGACTTTAATTAAGTTTATATGATATAAATATACAATAAATTATCATAATATTAAATAAACCAAATAAAATATAATAAAATAAACTAAATAAACTAATCCAAAACCAACCAAACCCCGGACTAAATCCTTACGCTAACCAAAAACCTTAGAAAAAATATATAATAACAAAAGATTGGCCACTTATAACAAAGAACAATACAAATAACTATACCGATAATAATAACTATTAAAAACCTAAAACGAAATTAAACCAATAATTATAGAAATATAAGAGAAATAGGAGATTCTTCCTAGTTATTATACTACTTATCTGCTTTACTTAATTCACTTGTTTTGTAGTATACTTACCTGAACTACCTACCCGACTTACTAGCCTGACTTACCTTAATTATAGACACATATTGAATACACCTTTGACTTAGCATACTCACTTAGCTTTAGGATGTACACTTACAATTAAAGTACCTTAGACTTAAGACGATGCAACCTACCTATAAGTTCTCATACTTACCCCAGACTTATGAAGACACTTAGTTTTTAAGCCTACTTATATTCTTTCTTTAGATGGTAGGATTTAGATTAGTTAGCTTTAAGAATTGAGTTTAAGGAAAATGGATTTTTATAAATAAATTGTTATATGGGGTATTCCATCGTCACGTTTATTTATTATTAAAAAATTCAAAATTCTCCTGTCATGGGTGGGACAACTTTTGTCACGGGTGGGACACGTACAATTTTCTTCATGAAATGGAGCTTCTAGTGAGATCCATATCAAAGGGCTTAGGTATGATAAATGTTAGAGGCCAAATACATGATCAATTGACCCACTTTTATCACAGTAGAGTCATTGTAATACTCACGATATACCGCTGCCCTCAGGATCTATTTTAGGGGGCAAAAGTTATACCAAACGAAAGCTAGAGGTCGCCAGATTGATGTATTAAAATGAATGGGAGAATGGATTGCATGACATTTTATATGCATTTTCCAAATGCACGTCTGCTCGGTGCATTTGATTGCAATGAAATTTCGAATGTGCCTTAATGATTTTCAAGTTTGTTTAGACTAGCTATGTATGTCTCGCTAACACTAACTACAGGTTAAACATGGTAGTCGATAGCGATGTCTAACCTGCTGTTAGTTTTAACCAGACATTGAGTAACCAGCCCTAAGAGTGGCTGGAGTTGAGTTATTTTTGGACAGAACAGACCCCAACAACTCCACGGAAATGAGGATAGGTACCGTTATCAAGGAGCTTACCCTAAGGTAACTCGTCCGGATAACAGTAACACGGGCGGCATATTCAATCGCCATCAGCCTGTATCAACAGGCCTGAATAAAGAAAAAGCTGAAAAAAGACAGCATGGAAGTGATCAGCTGCCAATACAAAAGGTACAGCGTATCAACAATATCACCCAAGGCCAATACGAACCGGAAGGTGAATACTGGAGTGATACCGGGTATGATGACTATTATCATGACACGGAACCTAAGAGTGCTGAATATGGCCTGGACGGACCGAAAGACGACGTTAATTTTTTAGGACTAAGTCCCTCTTGTCCTATGTCGAAAGGACACTTGGGGGAAGAGGAATACGATTTTTAATCGACACCGGTGCTGCAAAGAGCTATGTAAAACACCTTAACGCTCTAAAGGGAATAAAACCTGTGAATTACCCCTTCACTGTCAAATCCATCCACGGTACCGATATAACATAACAAAAAATGTACAATAAATATATGAAATAAGAATGTTGAGTTCTTTGTCCTACCCAGTTTGAAGACCTTTGACGGCATTATAGGATTAGACTTATTAAAAGAGGTAAATGGTAGTATTGACCTAAAGAGTGGTAAGTTGAGTTATGATGGTGGAAAGGAGAAACTCTTGTACTACTACTGTAGTAACAAATTAGTAGAAACTAAATCGGAAACAAGCAAGGACAATATTGATATCTTTAAATTGCTAAAGCATCATGCTAAAGTTTTCGCTGATCCAGATGAAGCGCTGCCCTACAATACCAGCATTGTAGGTACGATAAGGACCGTGGACGATTTACCCGTCTACTCGAAAAGTTACGCGTACCCCATTGCTTCTGCGGAATTTTTCAATAAGGAGATATCAGATCTGTTGCGTGACGGAATCATTAGACCATCCCGTTCCCCTTATAACAATCCAATTTGGGTTGTAGATAAGAAAGGTTTAGACGAAAAAGGCAATAAGAGATCACGACTCGTAATTGACTTTAGGAAGCTTAACACCAAGACAATAAGTGATAAATACCCAATACCGGACACTTCTGCGATTTTAGCAAACATGGGAAGTGCAACATTTTTCTCTACAATAAACCTCAAATCAGGATTTCACCAAATCAAACTCGCAGAAAAGGATAGAGAGAAAACGGGTTTCTCGGTCAACAACGGAAAGTACGAGTTTTGTAGGCTCCCCTTTGGTATAAATAATGCTTCTAGCATTTTCCAGAGAGCCTTTGATGATGTGCTTAGGGATGAAATTGGGAAAACGTGTCATGTTTACATAGACGATGTTATCATTTTCTCCAAAACTGCCGAACAACACAGTAAGGACATTGATCAAATCCTGACAAAACTTTTCGATGCCAATATGCGCGTTTCCCCTGAGAAATTCAAGTTCTTTCAGGAAAGTGTTGAATTTCTAGGCTTTACCGTATCAAAAGAGGGAATCAAAGCATGCCCCGACAAAGTCAAAGACATTTTAGAATTTTCGGTTCCAAATTCGTTACGAGCTTTGAGTTCATTCCTAGGATTAGCAGGATATTATCGACGGTTTATAAAGGACTATGCCTCGATTGCAAAACCTCTAACGAAGTACCTAAGGGGGGAAAACGGAAATATAGGCGCTAATCAGTCAAAGAAAATTCAAATTACTCTTGATGAAGAAGCACTTAACGCATTTAATAAGATTAAAAAAATCCTTGCATCAGAAGACGTATTGCTTCTTTATCCTGATTACAAACAAACATTTGATCTTACTACAGATGCCTCTTCTTATGCCATAGGCGCCGTTCTGTCACAGAATGGAAGACCTATCACAATGATTTCCAGGACCCTCTCCTCAACCGAAGAAAACTACGCTACCAACGAGAGAGGACTGCTGGCAATAGTATGGGCTCTACAAAAGCTTCGTAACTATTTGTATGGCGTAAAGAATTTAAATATTTACACCGACCATCAACCCCTCACATTCTCTTTATCCGATAAAAATCCGAACGCGAAAATGAAAAGATGGCGTGCCTTTGTTGAGGAATTTTCACCGCAGTTTCTTTACAAGCCTGGTAAGGAAAACTTCGTCGCGGACGCCCTCTCCCGACAACATATAAATGCATTAGACCATGACATGGACTCGGCAAGCATGGCTGCGAATAGCGAAGAGTCGCTGTCTCAAACAATTCCCACTGTAAAGAACCCCATAAATTGTTTTCGGAATCAAATAGTCCTTGAAGAAGGAAATCACACAGCACTTAGCTCGAAAATTATATTTATATCCCGAATGAGGCACCGAATATCGTTCAATAATGTAGGAGAACTGATGAAAACTATAAAACAATGTGTCAACCCAAATGTTTTGAACGGCTTGCAGTGTAAATTGCCCATCCTGGCAAAGATTCAAGATGAACTGGTCACGGAATATCCGGCCGCCAAATTCCGTCATACCACCAAACAGGTAATAGACGTCTTCAACAAAGATGACCAGCGCGAGATTCTTCAAACCAAACATAACCCAGCTGTTGGTCTGTGACAATGAGAGATCGTTGAATTCGGAAACCATTACATCAATACTTAAAAATCACTTTGGCGTCGAAATCTACACCACCCCACCCGCCCATAGTACGACTAACGGACAATGCCGCCTGTCAGAAGCTTGAGACTGGTATCTCTGACACAATTGAGCTAATTTTGCTAGCCACAGCTAAGTACAACCGCACAATTCATTCAGTAACGATTAAAAAGCCAATAGACGTAATACATTCAACACCGGATAAATTAATAAGGGAAATAAAAACTAGACTTACACGTATTCAGCAGAAAGATTTACAAATACATAATGAAAATAGACAAACACGACAGTATAATCCAGGGGATAATGTTTATGTGAAGACCAATAAAAGAATAGGAAACAAGTTTTCAAAACTTTACACCGAAAAAGTAATCCAAAAGGATCTTGGTACATTTGTTATAATTGATGACCGAAAAGTGCACAAAAATAATTTAAGACACTGACCGCTCTCTCCTTTTTCGCCCTTATGATCATTTTGCTCTCGTTAAGCTTTCGAGCCAACGCAGGAATACTCGATTATACCAACTCTTACTTCATCCCAATTACATCCGGAACTGTAGCTGTTTATGAGCAGCATGGCTTTTTACTTCACCAAACTAATTTGTCAGCATTCGAAGCAATAGCTGAGGAGACAGACAAACTACTGATCCAATTCAGACAATCACATATTAAACGACTACTGGAGAATGACGCTAATGAAATATTACAACTATTGGACGCGATAAAAATACACCATCGGTACGCTAGAAGTATTAACATTCTGGGGACTGCCTTGAAATACATAACAGGGACTCCAGATTCTGACGACTGACGACGACTCGAGACCAGAACCAATGCCTACTATATTTAATTGCATGCTTCGCTAGCTTTACCATTGCATTTGATTTCGTAAACCACGTTATGTTGTTGTTCTTTGTTTATTTCGTCTTTTGTTTTGCTAAAAATTCTATTGATCGTTCTATGTGGTTTATGTGCAAATGTTATGTTTTTGTTTTGGATGCTTTTTCGTATTGTTTTACTGTCCGGTAATTCTTGTATATATGTGACGCCTGTGTATCTTTTGTTGTTTGTAGTTTCGGGTTGAGTGTTGAAATACGCTGATTTTGGCTTGTTTTTCGCTGTTGCTATCAACCTCCCAACAGCTTTGTGTGGATACCCGTTTTTATGCAATATGTTTCAAATCTTCCTGCTGTTGTCTTTTCTGAATTCCTCATCACTTAAGGCGTAGATTTTCTTAATGAGGTTGATGGCTGTATTCTTCTTTTCCACGTCCACGGATGGTTGGAATGATAATTGATCATTCTGAAGGATGCTACAGATTTCGCATAGGTACGACAAAGCGCGCTCTCGGTATTAGAATAAGCGAACATAAAACCGACGCAAGAAATAAGAAGACAACGACTGCATTAGCAAAACATTTAACGAATAGCGGGTATACAGCAGAGTTTGAAAACGCGAAAATATTAGATGTGGAGAACAGAGATAGAACGTAGACTTAAATATAAATAAGTTAATATCAGTGTGTATTTTTGTAATATTTTCTTTGTTTGATGTTCAATGTAAGTCATGCTTTGCGGAAAAGATTGTTACACCAACGTATTGTACTTGTTATAATTTTTATTTACATACATGAGTGCCTAATTGTTTATTTTTTATGTTTTGTTTTCAATGAACACTAGACTCCCTGAGGAAGTTGTGAAAAACATCGAAACGCGTAGGAGGAAAAAGAAACATTGTTTGCTATTTATTAAACCGGCCGAAAAGCTTCTTAAACTACCCTATAAGAAATTGAAAGTTGGCCCTAGAAACATAAACCAAATTGTGGTGTTTAGTTAACCTGAACATCAAAGTTTTGTGGCATTAAACATAGGTTTGAAACGTTAAACTTGTTTTTTATTGTTAGGCACCATTAGAAAAAATTTATAAGTGATTGTCACGGGCGGGACACGATAAAACGTTTCAAAATCTGTAAAGTAGGCATTTTTAATAAAATAAAAGAAATGAAACGGGGCTGCATAGTATAAACATACTCTAGTTATGAAATTATAGAAAAATCCCTAAAGTAGTGACTAAGCAATACGAAGTTTAAAACTTTTTTGTCACGGGTGGGACATGCAAAACCGTAGCGATTTCATCCCATTATAATACTTAAATGCCTATTTTTCTTCAATGTTGCTTCTTTAGGACGAAGAAATATCGAGACATTTATTCCCCACTTCAAAAAAATAATAACTCTGTAAATACTTGATTTTGCAGAGCCTTCTGTATTAAGAAATATTGTATTACTTTTCTAATGTTGAAGTTTTGAGTGCATTTACAGTGTAATAAAATAATATAACTAAATTTTTTCCTCGAAAATACGTTTATTTGAGGTATTTAGCATTGATTCATCAAGCATTCCATGTTCAATAAGTTGCTTTATAATTGGGCACAAAGTTTCACTTACTCATGGAATACCCCATATCAAATGGGAATGTTGACTCTTTCCGTTAGTAAGGAAGGCAGATTAGGGTTTTATAATGGGGTCATCATGTTTGACAGACATGACTGTTTCTCTGCTATGGCGCAGGGAACAGTAGTGAGGCAAGAACCCCGCCCAGCCGACATGCCTAGCCACAGTGCTCCCATTGTGTCATGCTACCTGCATTCTCTACTGCTCTCACAGTATGTGTACGATAACAAGCGTTTATTGTCTATCGTATAAAAATTCATATTAGGGGTGTTTGACTTAGAATTTTAATATACGTACATATCGAGCCCTAACCGCCAAAATAACGTAAACGACATTTTCTTTTTGACGCTGAAATATTCCTAGAGCATCTAGATGCACTTCTGCACCAAAAAGAAAATTTTGAAACAAATGGAACAAATGGCTCGATATGTACATATATAAAGAATATTTTCACAGCTTTCTATACATAGCCGTATTAAATTACTTAAAATGATCATCAGAACAAGAAAAGCTTGTGCAATTAATATTTTTATTTTGAACAGCTGACTTAATCACGCATACTGCATTTAAAATCTCTCCCCGATTCTAGGTACGTTCGTTTAAAATCTCCAGTTAAAAACATCCAACAGCAAAATTCTGGCGAAATGTCTTCTGTTCTCTCATAAGAGAAAAATATCCGGACTAGTACGGGAACAGGAAATTTGCAGAAACTTGCAATATTTTTTTTAATTGAAAAAAATGTTTGTTTGCATTCAAAAGTGTAAAATTTAAAACGTACGAAAATTCATCACAAAGTGTTATCCTGACACAGTTTAATGATTAAACGAATAACTACTTAGTTCTTACAAGTTTAATTAGTCGATTTTTATAATTTTTAACTTCCAAACCATCAAATTCAATTTTGTGATTCCAATTCGCGTGTGTTCCAACAGAAACTAACAGCTTCCCCTCAAAATGACACTTTGTCTCTCAATTTCCCCTACTTTACAAGTTTTTTGTGTAAGCGATCGAAAAAGCTGATAGTTTTTGATAAATTTCAATAAATAACAGGTACGCGAACGCAACTTCTATTTATTTTTTTTAGTTTTAGTGTCGGCTCCGTCTAGCCAGCACCCCATCCAAGGATTTACGAAAAAAAAACTATACGCAGGATTGGTCACTAATTTCCATCGTCTGGTCATTAACCGTTCTCTTGTTATTTAATTTTCAAATTAGGGGTGGAAAATTTGATGTGCTAGCACCCCATCCAAGCATTTGTGAAAAAAATATATGCAAACGATTGGTCAGGATTGGTCACTAATTCTCATCGTTTGGTCATTTACCGTTCTCTTATTAAAATTTCACGTTAAAGGTTGAAAAGGTTGATGTCCAAGCATTTACAGGATTTACGAAAAAACCATACGCAAACGATTGGTCATCGTTTGGTAAGGATTGGTTACTGATTTCCATCGTTTGGTCATTAACCGTTCTCTTGTTACTCAATTTTCAAATTAGGGGTTGAAAATTTGATGTACTAGCACCCCATCCAAGCATTTGTGAACAAAAAATATATGCAAACGATTGGTCGTCGATTGGTCAGGATTGGTCACTAAATTTCATCGTTTGGTCATTTACCGTTCTCTTTTTATTAAAACGATTGGTCATCGTTTGGTTAGGATTGGTCACTAATTTCCATCGTTTGGTCATTAACCGTTCTCTTGTTATTCAATTTTCAAATTAGGGGTGGAAAATTTGATGTGCTAGCACCCCACCCAAGCATTTGTGAAAAAAATATATGCAAACGATTAGTCAGGATTGGTCACTAATTTTCATCGTTTGGTCATTTACCGTTCTCTTTTTATTAAATTTTCATGTTAAAGGTTGATGTCCAAGCATTTACATCATTTACGAAAAAACTATACGCAAACGATTGGTCAACGTTTGGTCAGGATTGGTCACTAATTTCCATCGTTTGGTCATTAACCGTTCTCCTGTTATTCAGTTTTCAAATTAGGGGTTGAAAATTTGATGTGCTAGCCCCCATCCAAGCATTTGTGAAAAAAAATATATGCAAACGATTGGTCAGGATTGGTCACTAATTTTCATCGTTTGGTCATTTACCGTTCTCTTTTTATTAAATTTTCATGTTAAAGGTTGATGTCCAAGCATTTACATCATTTACGAAAAAACTATACGCAAACGATTGGTCAACGTTTGGTCAGGATTGGTCACTAATTTCCATCGTTTGGTCATTAACCGTTCTCCTGTTATTCAGTTTTCAAATTAGGGGTTGAAAATTTGATGTGCTAGCACCCATCCAAGCATTTGTGAAAAAAAATATATGCAAACGATTGGTCAGGATTGGTCACTAATTTTCATCGTTTGGTCATTTATCGTTCTCTTTTTATTAAACTTTCAAGTTAAGGGTTGAAAATTTGATGTCCAAGCATTTACAGGATTTACGAAAAAACTATACGCAAACGATTTGGTCAGGATTGGTCACTGATTTCCATCGTTTGGTCATTAACCGTTTTCTTTTGATTTTCATTTTACAAATTAGGGGTTGAAATTTTAATGTGCTAGCACCCCATCCAAGCATTTGTGAAAAAAAATATATGCAAACGATTGGTCATCGATTGGTCAGGATTGGTCACTAATTTTCATCGTTTGGTCATTTACCGTTCTCTTTTTATTAAATTTTCAAGTTAAGGGTGAAAATTTGATGTCCAAGCATTTACAGGATTTACGAAAAAACTATACGCAAACGATTGGTCATCGTTTGGTAAGGATTGGTCACTGATTTGCATCGTTTGGTCATTAACCGTTCTCTTGTTATTCAATTTTCAAATTAGGAGTTTACTGGAATCCTGAGCTTTTGGTCGCCTAAATATTTTAAATAATTCTTTAAATAAAAAGAAAAAATGGACAGGTATGTAATTACTCATTACAAATTGCGAAAAAAATTACAAAAAAATTAACGCGAGTTTTTATAAAAGGGAAGTGTTAAATGAAAAAAAAAAAATTTTTTTTGAAATGATAAAGTTTCACTGTTGCCTTAAGTGTCATCACTTTCGCTTTTGGTTGAAGGAAACCGAGAATATGCCATTAATATGATCTCAAATACCATATCATTAGTTAAATAAAAAGTTCCTTATTAAAAAAATTTAATTTTATTGAAGTAACTAAAGAAGTAGAGAAAAAGTACAGTTTTTACTAAAAAAAGTTATTGGTAGATATTTTCCAGATTTGGTAGATTTTTATCAAGTAGATTATAAGTATTTTTTTTCGTCAGTGGCAACCCTGGTCCTGGAATTTGTCTCCGGAGTTAGATATTCATTATTTTGCTCATTATTTTTCTCACCATTTAATAAATAATAAATAAACGGGTTTTAAATATTTTTTTTTATATAAAGTGTAAACTATTTCGTTAGTAATAAAACAACGGACAATAGTTAAATTTATACACATTTGATAATACTTTAGCGTATACATATCAGATAAAGTAACTTAAGTTGGAAACTGCTCGATGCAAAACAACTTAAGTAAACAAATGAATTTTGTGGTTGAAAAGAATCCATATATTTTTTAATCTCGGAAAATTTAAGCGGAATAAGTGGAAAGAAGTAGACTTTCTACATATTTATTCATTTATGTTAAAATAAAAAATCAATTACGTCTTTTTACAACAGAGGCATACATACGAATATGTATGTATTGGTTTTTATATGAAAAAAAAAAAAAAACAAAAACAATTAGCAACAAGAGTTTACGGGATGTACATAGCTCAGTGGTTAACGCTTCTGACTTTGAACATCGAATACGCAGGTTCGATCCCTGCTGATGTCTAGAAAAAAGAAGTCTGAAGAGGAGATGTGGTGATCTCCGAAATAGTGCTATAACTTCTACCGCTTAGACTTTGTTGCTTTTTCAATTTTTCCTAATAAACAATCGTGGTACAAAGCTCAATGAAAATATTAAAAATAAGATGTTAACAAGCCACAATAACATTGACAAATACATAGTTTACGAAGAGCCTGCCTGAAACTATACAAAAAAGCAAATACAGTTACGAGCAAAACTGTAACATGGTGTGACACTTTTTAATTCAGCCATCACTATATTTCCAAGTTCTAAAGACTTTCATCCTTTTGGTGTATATTCTTGTTGGTACATCCCTGCTCCCTCTCTCATAACGATTTGAAGTCAATACAACAACAATAAAAAAACCAGCAGACAAAAATGTAAATTGAGGCAGATGTTACAGTTTTGCACTCACTCTCAGTTTTGCATTTTACAGTTATCTTTTACTTAGTTGGAAGTCAGATGACTTTTTTCTGTATTGTAATTTATTGAAGAAGTGATCACCAGTAAATAATATAGTTAATCAGGAACCATAAATATAAATAATAGATTTACTGCGGAAAGGCGGGACCGCACGAAAAGTGGCAAATAATTTTGGAATTTGCTACTTGAAAATGTTAAGACTGAGAAAAAATATAGCCTAAAGTGTTCCCATGGACAAAGGAAGTCTGTCAAAAAATATTACGGTACAATATCTTGTGAACTTAGTAGCAAGTAGCGATGCAGCCACTATTACAGAAGCGCTTAAGGTATTACACTTTAACGCAAATCAATGGACAGCGAGGCGAAGAATTCCCAAATTGAGCGCTAAGGCATCATAAAGAAGAAAAAAGCAAATTTGTTAAAAATACATGTGCGAATGCGGCAGCATTTTGCTGTATCGCACGGAAACTGAACCGTTTCCTATTGGGACATGTTAGACCGTTCAGAATGCAATAAAAAACATATTTTTAAGTTTCAATTGAAGGTTATTTGGTCCGAAAAGACTAAATTAATCGCTTTCAATCAGATGGCCGGGCATGGTATTGGGTAAAAGACCCAAATTAAGCCCATGCGCAGCATGTAAGGCAAACTGTGAATCACGGTGGTCGGTCAATAATAGTTTGGGGTTGTATTTAAAAAATTTTGTTTGTCCGTTAGTGCACATTATGTGTAAGGAACAGTATCTGTTCATATTTCAATAAAATTTGCAAGATCTAGTCGAAAAAATGAGAGTTTCTGCTGAAAAATCACCCCAAACACATTGCACATATTCGCAAAGACTGGATACAAAAGGAAAAATTTGCTAATTTCAAATGACCTCTTCAATCCGCGGACATGAATCTCATTGAGAATTTGCGAAAACAACTAAAAGCACAGCTTACTTAGTATCCAAGTCCGTAAAATCGAGTACATGAGCTGTGAAAGCAAGCTAAGGATATACCTCCAGAATTTTTACAGAGATACAAATAAGGTATGCCAAATCGTTTCCAGGAACTGAAACAAGCAAAAGAGTACTGAACATTGTGTTAGTAGTTCTTTTTTTTCGTGAAAATTGTTAAAAAGTTCTAAAAAATGTATGAGTGCAAAACTGTAACATCTGCATTAATTTACATTTTTGTCAGCTGGTTTTTTTATTGTTGTTGTATTGGCTTCAAATCGTTATGAGAGAGGGAGTAGGGATGTACCAACAAGAATATACAACAAAAGTATGAAAGTTTTTAGAACTTGGAAAGATAGCGATGGCTGAAGTAAAGAGTGTTACACCATGTTACAGTTTTGCCCGTCACTGTAAGCAAATGGATGTATAGAATTGACAACAACAACCACGCTGCCGAGTTTAAATAGCGGCAAATCAGCTGCACTTGATAGTAGTTGGTTGAATAAGGAAAAATGAATTAGCAACAATCGTGGTACAAAGCTCAATGAAAATATTAAAAAAAAAAAAAAAAAGTTCAAACATATCCATATTTGCTAAAACGTGATTACATATGGGTGTTCCATAAAAATTTTAACAAATAAAAATCTTCCAAGACTTAAACATATTTATCTCGCTGATAATTATTATGAAAAGACTTTTATAATATAAGTCTCAAAATAATAGTTATTGACGAATTTAAAAAATTTTCTAACACATACTTATTATCAAAAAACTTTTATACTTCTTGTGAAAATGTTGATGACTTTTGTAAAACTCCACCATGAAATAATTATTATTCTGGGTCTATGGTTTATCTTCGCCATCATCGTGACTGTATTTGGAGTGAGTAGAGTTGCTGTTGAGAAATATATATATACGAGTATAGAGTAAGGGTCTGATTATACATACTTCGCATAACTTCGCACAACCATTTGTACCAGTGCAATAAAAATGTAACTTAAGAAAATGTGAAGCAAAATCTAAACTCAACAGATCGCTAAGTTTTTAAAAGTTCTGCTAATTTCTGGGTAATGGAATACATACAAATTAGATACAAAGTACATACGAAATTATAGTTTGAAGTTTATGCGAAGTTGTGCGAAGTTATGCGAGGTATGCATAATCAGACCATAAGGAAATGTAAATAACTAAAAGGAACCAACAGGTTTGTTGTTATATGTCTGTGGTCGTAAGCAATAACCGCCTAAGTCGACTTAAGAAAGAATTGAATTATATGTCCTATCGTTTTCTGCAAGTATTATTCCATGTCTACGTGAAACTTCCATCTCGTTACCTATTCTATTTAAAAAGTTATAAATGAAGGTCTTTTGGTTTCCCCATAAGGTTAACATTACAACCCAAATCTTTAAAGCGCCTTTTCTCGAATTCAGGTTTTTGACTTAGGCGATTATTGCTTATGACCACAGATGTATCTCTTGATTTATAATCAGTACACGACTTACCTATCATCTCGAATGTAGATAGCTTAGTTCGGGATGATTTGCTTAGATGGTTGGACCATGATGATTGAAGATGATATATCATTGTATTCCTCCCAACGCGACCTTTCACAGTATGCTATAAAATGCGAATTTTTCACACTGCCTGGTTGATGGCCAATTACTCTTCTTAACCTGCTAAGTTGGGCGTTGTGAATCGTTTATAATTTATATAAGTACCTGGTACATTCGTTTCAGGTATTCTGCTTACCTGTATATAGAACAATTGAGTGTGATTGTTGTCGGGAAGTCGCCTAACATGTGTTTCGCTGGCTTGTCACTTGGTCCCGGTCGAGCGTCTGCTTCGATGAAGAGATGATTTTTATATATCTGTTCGAGGGTGCAGTGAGAGAGACACTTTATGCATTGGGTTGATTTCCAACCGGATGGTATGGCATCTTGTAAATGATTAAAGCCATGCTTCCAGATCACTTTTAAATCCAGCTACACTTTGCTTTGAGGAGTTGAGTACAGCCCACATTTTTCACAGTTGTAGCTATTGTAGCCACTTGGTGTGGACTCAAAACACTTTGTCCAGACATCAGCAGTCCCTGTGTACATATCAACCATATGAGGATACAATTTGTCAGCCTTCGTGTTATTGTCGGGCAACTTTATTTTATCCGGAAATGTATTAATTATCAATCCCGTTCGATCACGATATGTGTCTACATAGACACCTTTCTTCATGAAATATTGGATAAATTTCATTGAGGGAGAAAAAGACGAAAACACATCAATGAAAGATTCATACGCCGAATTATCCATGCCACTTGCTGCCAATATTTGTATGATTGTGCCAAAAGGGCAAGTGTTAAGTACCAAATAATGAATCCCGTTGATAGGAATAGCGGGCCGAATATTTCCATTCAATAAAAGAACAACTTTTTTTTTGGCACCCAAGTGTAAATTTTCGTACGCTATGTCTGGCTGTGGAGTAAAGTAAGTTATTTTCTTCGAGGATTGTTTGTTTATTGTCACAGGTATCGACTGGGTTTTCATTGATTCTCAAGATTGTGGTGGTTCGTCTTTTATTGTATTTTCAGAAATGCCGGATAATTGGAATAAAATGGGTTCTGTAGAGGAATTTGCGCATTCTTCCGACGACGACATACTGTCATGTAACGAAATATCCAGATCATAGGCTTGGATCTTCCCTTTGTTACGCCAATTATCAATTAAAATTGTGTCCCGATCAAACATCAAGCCAAATTTGTCAGGATTTGGGCTGGAGGGAACATCTTTTTTCGACGACGGTAGTAAAGCTTCAGGAAGTATAAGTTCGGAAGTAGCTGTAGGTTCAGTGTTCATTTCTATTTTAGTATCTTGATACTTTTGAGCTCTGTCTCTTCCCCATTTATCCTGAAATTTCGCGGTAATTCCATGACAGTTTTTGTGTTCCGTTATGGGAAAAAGATCAACCCGAGAACGACCATGAGATCGGCCAACAACGCGGTTTTATTTCGTTGAAATAGGCTTCTGAAGAAGCCGTCGTTGCATGTTCTTCTTTCGACGGTAAACAAGCCGCTGACCAGAGCGGAAACTCATACAGGTCATTCATGAACCGGTCGATGAATTTCGGTGCATAGAAGGCATTACTTACCAGACCTTTCGTGACAACTGATTCGCTCTTTTCTCGTATACAGGTGATCCATTCTTTAAGTTGAAATAAGTCGAACAATCTTTACTCGAGTCTTCCGGAGTTTCTTCCTTTTTCAGCACATCATCGTTTGCATCGCTGTCTTCAGGGCTTACGTTGTTCTCTAGGTTTTTTCTACACGCGATCTTGCTTTCTAATTTTTTTTGCGACTCTATTGCTGTTTGATAACATTCAGTTATCGAGTCTTGATATTCATGTAGAGCCATTGTTATAATTAATTGTAGTACTTCTTCAAATTGACCTAAATTTTGGCAATCAATGAGAAGTGCTACGCATAGTAAATAGAAGCGCCGAACCTTTCTGAATGCAATATTTTTCACGCAATCCCACCGACATATTTTTTTCATAAAATGGGCCACGTCTAATTGAACGAATGTAATATGGGTGGTCTTGCTTTATCCAGAGGACTTTTCGCTTCTCTTAAAAACATCGTATCGATGTACGTTTTAATAGTTTGATCATTAAAACTCAAAGCCCGGGAGCAATCACTGCGAGCTCGCAGAGGCTTTGGAGCCTTAAGAAGCATTAGCCACTTTTTTATCCACGATAATAACACATCGGTGCTTTGGCTCTCAAGTAGAGCTTGGTGAACTGGCAGAATGATTTCCAGGTAATTAATAACAATGGCGTACAAAACATGTATCCCGTTCTCACACCACACATTGAATTTACTATACTGCCAGTACCATCAATAGAAATATTGCACGAATCGCGACATAATTTATTAAACCTTTTGTAGCAATGTAACTGCTCGGGTGTGCTATACGCTACAAACAACGGTTCACGTTGCACATCATGAATAAATTTCGGGTATTCAGGATCATGACGCATTCTCTCGATAGTTAATACCACGTCTTGATTATCCGCGGGCTTTACACCATATTTCTGTCGCAAGTAATCGCTTTTGCATTACCGTATAACGCTCAATTTGGGAAGATGTGCTGGTAGACGAGTACATGTCGATGCGTAGGAAGCAGCTTCACGTTTGCGGTAATTCCCAGCACCTTCATTGAAGGCTGCTTCTCCAATTTTCAAACGTTTCAAATGTCGCGTAGGCCTTCGCACGTCTTCGTGTTCTGCTAATTTTAAAAAAGTATTATGTGTTCGTACGCGAAGAGTACATGGAAATTTTTCGGGCTTCTTGTCCATATAAGCTGTGAATACGTTTACGCAACTTTGGCTTTTACAATTATGAGGTGGGTTTTGTCGAAGGCTGAGGTATGCTCAGCCGCTCCAGAGTCCAGCGAAGGTCCCACTAACCCCCACCAAATAAAACACAATGATTTGTGTATTAAGTCGAACACACCCACACACACACGCGGCTATCTAGAAGGCCGGCAACTTGTCGTGCAGGGGAGAGCGGAAGGTAAAGAGCGAGAGTCGGCAGTCGGTGTCGGAGATTATCCGGCGGGTAATTGTACGGTGACGGGAGTGTTACTAGTGTCAGCGAGATTAGCAGTGGTACGTGTCAGTCGTAGCGAAGAGCGTGGCAATGAGAGCAGTCGCGGTGGTTGTGACGGCGACGGCAGCCTGTAGTTCCCTTGCAGTGGTGGTGGCGGCCTCAGCGGTGACGTTGGAAGTGGCCCATATAATGATGAGGGCGGCAGCGACCTCCCGCAGTGGTGTTGTATGCGGCCCCGATGGTGGCGAAGGGTAAATGCGGCCCCTTTTAATTACGACGGTGACAGCAGTACTGGGCGATGATGGTAGTGGCGATTACCGTACTCGTGACGGGCAGTAGTGGGCAGCCTGGGGCGACGATAATGGCGGCGGCCCCAGTATTGAAGACAGTAGCAGCGGGCCCTGATGGTGGCAATGGTGACAGCGGACCTGGTTGGCGATAATTAGCGTTCGCGGTCCTCGGTGATGATGGCGGGCGGCCCACGGTTGTAGCTTCGGCCTTGGGGCGGCAGTGGTAATAGCGGCCCCGGTGATGAGAGCAGCGGTACGGGCCCTAGCGATGATGATGATTATGGCGGCGGTCCTGGATGACAGGGAATAGCGGGCGGTCCTCGATAGAATTGTCAGCCTTGGGGCGGCAGTAACAGTAGCAGCCCCCGGTGATTAGAGCGGCGGTACGGGCCCTAACGGTGACGATGATTATGGCGGCGGCCCTGGATGGCAGTGAATAGCGGGCGGTCCTCGATAGAAT
>NW_016160012.1:31033-36188 GCF_001687245.7 Rhagoletis zephyria | reverse complement strand
CTGTCTGCTTGAGACCGTAACCAAAAATGGGTCTAGCCCATAATGGTTTTGGGGTGTTGCCTGAGGGGTATTCCCCCCCCTTGCAGCCCCCTCAACCAATCAGTCTTCCTCCGAGGAGGAAAGCCAAGAGCGCCCCAAATAGGCGCGAAGCCCAGGCTGCGCTCCGTGCTTACCTACGGACAACCGATGCTGGTTGAGTTCATGCTGGCGGCTTTAGCTCTGGTTTTGTATGAACCGTTTGAGAAGTGAATGGGCTTATTCCGTGTTATGGCTTTTGCGCAGTGAACTTCTTCCATCTGTTGGTGCGCATGAGTATCCAAGTTGCTGTTTGCGAAATCTGCATGTGCTTACCATGCCAGCTTCGCGTATGTTAGTTTGTGTGTACGCCTACCAGTATGTATGTATGTGTGTTCATATATTGGTACCTACGTGCAGTTGTAAGACGTATGCTAGGGTGATGTTGTATATGTTATTGTGGCGTAGGCAAAGCTACGTTACACAATTTTCCGATACTTTCTTGCTCGTACAATTTAGCATTTTTGAATACAAAAGCACAAGGGATCTGTGTGAAAGCAAAAGATGCCTCGGCTAGTGTATCTGTCCAACCACCTCGGCGAAGAATTGAATAATTTCTATTTCCGTACTGCGCTCGCTCAGCTTCGCGAAGTTCATTCTATAAAATTTCCGATACTCGCAAGTGATAAGTCTCCAATCCATCAGCTTCCCAATCGCTCAATTCTTCAACAGTATTTGTTATTGCGCTATTATTTCGCGAGTCGTTGAATGAAGCAAACGCAACTTCACCACTCAACGATACCTCGAGCGATATGTTTTCCAAGTCTCTAGCTATAGATAATATTTTTCGCCGATCCTCCGTCACTTCGCGATAACAAACACGTGCATTCCAAACACCGTTGAAAATCTTACTAATTTCCGTCCAAACATCAGTTGTAGGCCCAGGAAAGTTATCGGTAAGAAAATGTTTATTTTGAAGAAATTGCCTAACTACGGCAATAGCTTTTTCTTTTTCAACTTTTGGTGGTTTAGGCATCTTATATATGTATCTTATATACAGAAATGCTAACAAATCTCGCACAATTTATACGATTATTTTTTTTACAAAGATTTAACAATTATACGCGTCACTATTTGGAATATCGAGTCTTTCTATTACGATATTAATGGGTACCCGATACTTTTACAGCGATACTTTAGATGAGTACTATATCGCTGCTTTCGGTTCGATATCGATTTTTAAAGTGAAAACTTCTTTAGCGGCGGGAGTGCTTGTTAATGAGTTGTTATACACATATACAAATGTTCTAGTGCACAATATAACCAGTAAACAACCTTCGGTGAATTTGGCGACTGCCTTCCTCGGGGATGAATATGCTAGGGATGAAATTATTGGTACACACGCCTTCCAAGCACGCAGGGTTGCTTTTAAGAAACAAAAAGTAATTAACTCCAAATAGTTTCAAAAAGTATAGTGTAAAACGAAATGTATTGAATAATTCTCAAGTAACATAAAGTCCACAAAAGAATAAGTACGCCAAGTATAAATTTTAACAATACACAAAAATAGAGTTTTCGCACGAGCGTTTGTTTGATTTTTTAACACCATTTATAATTTTCTTTTAATAAAATCACGATTTGACAAATACTTAAATTTATTTATCTACTAATAATACAGCACACAACCCTGAAATCTAAGAAAAAGTCTGAAGAAGGCCATTAAATAGCAGCACACAACCCCGTGCCTTCCTCAGGAGTGAATATAACTACAACAACAACCCAAAAAGGGTGGTTACTGTCTAAACTGTTGTCGCAGTTCTCATACGTACACACAGTGTTGCCGTTTTGGTTACTTTTAACCAATTTTAGCTATTATTTTCTTCCCTGTGAAGTTGTTAAGATCCTTCCCATTTTGGTTATTTTTAAGCATATACTGTGGTTTCTAATTTTTTTATACATACAATAATTAAATCTTTGAAAAATAGTATAAACAAATACATTTATTCTGCTCAATATGGTTATTTAAATAAAGTTATTACTACTAAAATGGCAACTCAAGATTCGACTTATTCCAATAATAATCATGTGTTTAGATATGCAAAAGAACATGTAAAAGTTCGAGGGTGCAACTATAGGTTCGTGTCTTTAATAAATCGTGGTGAATTAATCGCCAAGTTTTTTAAACGGCCCGGCAGTTACACCATTTCTATGTTCTTTGCACACACCTACATAGAGGGGCCTTCATCTAAAGTGGTAAAGGGATTGTTTATCCGCATTCTTTCATGAACGCACCTTGGTAAATAATTGCACAAAATGGTTTATTATTTAACTTATCTGGCTAGTTACGTTTCATTCTTACTTCACACTTTGCTAATTTGCTTTTTGTGTTCGTAGCAAAATCAACCACCTGGCAGTCTGTCAGGATAAAGTTATAAACTTTGGTTAAATAGATGTCCATACAAAGTTTGACTGTTCATTTATCAAAATTATAATTTTATCAAGTTTATCAACAGTTTATCACTTTTGATGAAGACCCCTAGTATGTACCTGAAATGACATTTGAAAAAAACGAGAGTCGTTAAAAAACCGCGAAAAATTATTAGAATTCCNTTAAATAAAGTTATTACTACTAAAATGGCAACTCAAGATTCGACTTATTCCAATAATAATCATGTGTTTAGATATGCAAAAGAACATGTAAAAGTTCGAGGGTGCAACTATAGGTTCGTGTCTTTAATAAATCGTGGTGAATTAATCGCCAAGTTTTTTAAACGGCCCGGCAGTTACACCATTTCTATGTTCTTTGCACACACCTACATAGAGGGGCCTTCATCTAAAGTGGTAAAGGGATTGTTTATCCGCATTCTTTCATGAACGCACCTTGGTAAATAATTGCACAAAATGGTTTATTATTTAACTTATCTGGCTAGTTACGTTTCATTCTTACTTCACACTTTGCTAATTTGCTTTTTGTGTTCGTAGCAAAATCAACCACCTGGCAGTCTGTCAGGATAAAGTTATAAACTTTGGTTAAATAGATGTCCATACAAAGTTTGACTGTTCATTTATCAAAATTAGAATTTTATCAAGTTTATCAACAGTTCATCACTTTTGATGAAGACCCCTAGTATGTACCTGAAATGACATTTGAAAACAACGAGAGTCGTTAAAAAACCGCGAAAAGTTATTAGAATTCCGCGCAAAATTGGTGCTTCAAGTTAATTTATACGGACTCATTGATATGGATAAGTGAACAAAAAATGCACAATTTTGGTTTTATTTTGTATAATATGTATTTCCAAAAAACTTTTAAATTAGGCTCGTTATAAGACATGGGCCAGCTACACCTGTCGAGGTTGAGGAGAGTAGCCGCAACAGTGGAACCCTCATCAGTGAAACCAAGTGAGAATATTTGGAATGAATGCATTAATATTCCTTATATATGTATGTATTTGTTCTATAATGTACAGAATACATAATATACATGGTCGGCTAAAGACTACTTTAAATGAATACATACTCAGATAGTACATATATCAATACCTCGTATATGCGGAATCTAATACCAAGTCATGTATGTACAATACAAAAGGCATTTGGTTATTATTTTTCCAATACTGTTTACTTTATTAATTTAAGTTAAGATTAATAATAATAATCTTACGGCAAGTAGGTTCAAGGGAAATACCATTCCACCGTTTTGAAAAAATCGGTTTTTTGTGCTTTTGTAAAATTTATTTACGCGGTACTGCGTTTGTCGTTTACGAGGTATTTCGCGCTGAGCGACGATATAGTTCAATACAGTCCAATTTTTAATTGTTTAATCTTAATTACACAATTTATACAATGTGGTTGTTCACGCCGATTAGGTATTACATCGATTCTTACAAAGAAGTTGGAAACAGTGTACCTTTGTGNTAAACCCTAGTTGCGCGAAACAATAAAATAAGCCCCCTTTCTTCAACGAATCAAATTCGACAATGAAAATAAAATTTATGAATTTTCTTAACATTATGTTAAATGATAACATTTTGAAAGAAAAAACTTCATAAGTATTCGTATACTTCCTATGAAGTTTTCAAATACTGCTGAATTCAATCAACATACTCAAGTGTTTTGGAAAAGCGGAACAGTGTTTTATGTAGCAGAGCACTGTTGAGTAACATTGCTCAGTTATTCAAATTTATGATGTTCTCTTTTTTTCTTCCTATCTTTTTTAGTACTCTAAAATTTATGTTCCATTTACTCATGTACACATGTGAAGAGTATTTCTGCTGGTATATTTGCAGACCTTTAATACGTACTATATAAAAGAATTTGTGATGACCTGAATTGTTAATCTAATAAAAAAATTGGTTATTTTTCCTTACATTTGGTAACTTTTTCGTTTAACCTTGGTTAGGAAGTTCTTTGAGCGGCGGCAACACTGCGTACTCAGAAGCAAAGCAACGAATTTCGATTCAGTCTGCTTGCAGATTTCACCAAGGTAGCGTCATGCTCGGCTGTGGATTGTTTTTCTTCGTAATTTTAGCACGCGCTTGCCACAGTTTGAGTAGAAAATTTACAAAAAATCCCCAAAGAAAATAGTGGTGTGTTTTTTTGGATTGGTGTTTGCATGCATTTGCGACGTTTCAAACACAAAATAGTGCGACCCTATATAAGAACTAGAGTTTATTGTTCGAAGAACTTTTAAAAAACCGCAATATCCATTATGTGGTTATGCCTACGTATTTTTAATACAAGCAAACTGTATTTTGCATGCCGTGACAATTTAAAAAAAATATAAAATGAGCTGCTTGCTGACCAACGTTCAATAATTTTGTGATAAGTTCCATGATTTTCATAAAGAAAGTACCTAAATAGCATGCCATATTTTAGAATAATTTGTTTCTATCTAAAGAAATCGATGTAAAAATTTAAATGCTGATTTATACTCAAAAATACTTAATGAATAATATTTATAAGTTATATTCTATTTTTAGCACTAAATTCCTATTTATATGAAATAATGAAATCTAAACAACGAAATCATCTGCTCGGCCAGCATTTCAAAGATTAGATTCCAATAAAATTGTGTGCAGGTATCTAACAAATGAGTTAAACCTATTTAAATATTTTACAAGTATAACGTTTTTCGTAT
>NW_016160012.1:23488-29305 GCF_001687245.7 Rhagoletis zephyria | reverse complement strand
ACAATGAAAATAAAATTTATGAATTTTCTTAACATTATGTTAAATGATAACATTTTGAAAGAAAAAACTTCATAAGTATTCGTATACTTCCTATGAAGTTTTCAAATACTGCTGAATTCAATCAACATACTCAAGTGTTTTGGAAAAGCGGAACAGTGTTTTATGTAGCAGAGCACTGTTGAGTAACATTGCTCAGTTATTCAAATTTATGATGTTCTCTTTTTTTCTTCCTATCTTTTTTAGTACTCTAAAATTTATGTTCCATTTACTCATGTACACATGTGAAGAGTATTTCTGCTGGTATATTTGCAGACCTTTAATACGTACTATATAAAAGAATTTGTGATGACCTGAATTGTTAATCTAATAAAAAAATTGGTTATTTTTCCTTACATTTGGTAACTTTTTCGTTTAACCTTGGTTAGGAAGTTCTTTGAGCGGCGGCAACACTGCGTACTCAGAAGCAAAGCAACGAATTTCGATTCAGTCTGCTTGCAGATTTCACCAAGGTAGCGTCATGCTCGGCTGTGGATTGTTTTTCTTCGTAATTTTAGCACGCGCTTGCCACAGTTTGAGTAGAAAATTTACAAAAAATCCCCAAAGAAAATAGTGGTGTGTTTTTTTGGATTGGTGTTTGCATGCATTTGCGACGTTTCAAACACAAAATAGTGCGACCCTATATAAGAACTAGAGTTTATTGTTCGAAGAACTTTTAAAAAACCGCAATATCCATTATGTGGTTATGCCTACGTATTTTTAATACAAGCAAACTGTATTTTGCATGCCGTGACAATTTAAAAAAAATATAAAATGAGCTGCTTGCTGACCAACGTTCAATAATTTTGTGATAAGTTCCATGATTTTTATAAAAAAAAGTGCCCAAATATCATGCCATATTTTAGAATAATTTGTTTCTATCTAAAGAAATCGATATAGAAATTTAATTGCTGGTTTATACGCAAAAATACTTAATGAATAATATTTATAAGTTATATTCTATTTTTAGCACTAAATTCCTATTTATATGAAAATAATAAAATCTAAACACCGAAATCATCTGGCCGGCCAGTATTTCAAAGATTAGATTCCAATAAATAATAATATTACATTTTTCATACGGAAAAGTTTCTATAAACTAATAGTATTAGTTACTAAAAACTTCCACGATTCAATATTTCCCTGTACGTGTAAGCAAAATAAGGCAAAAGACACATGCACGAAAAATACCAGTTTTAGTGCATTTATAAAAACGTGGCAACCATAACTGAGCGCGACGCACTATCACCACGACAAAATGAGACTGTGTTGGTGTGCCCAGCATTCCCAGCCAGCAGAGAAACGTACTTTTTGCCGAAATTGCAGTTTTAGTACATTTTTCTTATCCGGAAATATTCAGAAAACGATTTTCATATTTGTTAATTTTTCGTATCCGAAAAATGTCATCATCTTATTTCAAAACAATAATTTTAAAAGATTTGTTCAAACTGAGCATTTGAAAACATGTATACGTATTCAAGAATAATAGAATACAAGATTGCGCCGTCCTGGGCGTTGACATTTGTGTACCACAAGTAAACAAAGAATAGAGCGAAAAGAAGAACGAGTAGAAACAGCCAAAGCAGTTCACTTTACTGCGAAAAACGTGTTTTAATTTTGCTAAATGCGAAAATATTGCATTTTACACCTAATTTATTAGAGAACAGTGAACATTGTAGTGCACTCCATTGCTTTGCAATTGAGGCTGCTTCAGCAAACGTTTTAGTGCACTCCATTGCTTTGCAATTAAGGCAGCTGCAGAAAACTGCAGAAGCATCTCTGCGGGACTGATTAGTTAACTTGCTAATGGAGGCTGCGTGGAGCAGAAACAAAATCATTGTGAGGAAATGCTGTTAATATAATAATAGAGAAACATTTCGGGAACGGCTTTGCCTTGCCCTATGTACACAAAATGCAGCGATTCGTCCCAGCGCTACACTTGCATCTACGCTTCTTGCATCTTTACGGTTGTCGCAATTTAACACACAGCACTTCATTGTATTAGTTTTTACGCAGTCTTCAACTTAAAAATCACTCACAAATTGCAAATTAACACGATTTAAACTGATTTTTCACTTATAATTCAAATTTCTCTTGCGCTAATTTGTAAACAAAGGTTTATTTACAAGTTACCAAAACTGTCAAAATCGGCAAAACCAAAGTAGCGGTACCACTGACGGCGCCACCTTTGTTCGCTGCACCGTGATACGTATTCACCAGTAGCTGAGTGTGCAGAGAAGTGTAGTACTATTTGTTAGCTTTCAGGAGGTCCCAGGTTCCGTCAGAAGCAACACATTAAAATTATTTATTCAAATTGAAATACATGCTGAATCTTAAAATTGTTTTTTGTTTGGTTTCCTCAACTGTGAAAAAGTTTCTGTGAAGTTCATAATGAAATGGTTTTCAACGAAAGATTTATAGCTGAAATACAATGCCGGCGAACGGCGAACTCACCACAGCGAAATTCGCGCTGTCAAAATTAGAACACCCGCAAGCATATGAAATAGAACACAGCCAAAGCGAAATGCGAAGTTCGCTTGGCGGCGTTTCATGGCGATAGATTTATTTCTATCGCCCTGCTGGGCGATGACAGCTGTGCGTGCCAAAGGTGGCCGTATTTGTTTTTTGCTTTCAAAGTTTTAAAAGAAAACAACCTAAACACGATTTTTTTTTGTTGTTTGAAAAATATAGTTGTGGATTCGTTAAATCTGGCTTGAAACAAATTATTTATAATAATCTTTCTTTGTTTTACAATTTATATTTGTTATCATTTCCTCATTTCTAAATATGGTTTAGTTTTTTCTAAATATGGTCACCCAAATTATAAAGGCGACCAAATGGGATCAGCTGTTTTCGCTACCGCTCTAATTCTGTTTAAGTAAGCGAAATAGTTGGGCGAACGGTGAACGACAGCATCGCCCAGTTCGGCGAAATTTGCCGTTCGCCGGTATTGTATTTCAAGCATTAATCAGACAAATTTCAGGAAGTTAGCCGAAAGCGCATCCGTTTTACAACCATGTTCGAAAGTTTTCTGCATATACGTTTCGGATGAACACTTTAGTGGGAGAATTGATCTGAAAAACGTCCGAAAATGGAATCGGAAAACGGATGAAACATCAGGTTTTTATACGAAATTGTTTCCATTTTCGGATACATTTCCGGATATTTTGCTGGCTGGTATTGGTCTACCCGCTGCATTTTACTCATTTCAGTGGTCGGCTAAACTGAAAGTGAGATTGTGTTGGTGAACGCAGAGCAATTTGAGCTACAGTGGTGTAAAAGCGAATCATATGGGGTAAAGTTATGATTTTGTTTTTTCGTTACAAAATGATTATTGTATGTATGTACATTAGAAAATTTGTTCTCTTGCCGAAAGAGATCCTGCACCAAACTTTACGTTTCTAAGTATAACTTTAGAGGATGCTCATGAAATGTTTATATTTTACTATAGAAGTATATTGTCCATATATGTATTAACCAAATAATTAGTTAAGCAACCTAAGACCATTTCAAATTATAATTTTCTGGAAAAATATCGCAAGCTTCAGTTGTCATGGAAACACTAGCTTTTTATAGAAATAATCAATATTTTTGTCAGTCTCAAAGGGAATTATCAGACGGCGTATAAATTTGTGACTTTTGGTTTAACCTTCAACTGTTTCGACATTAAGCCTGTTGCTGTAATTATTTTTAATGAGATTCATCTCTGAAAATTTTCTTTCGCCAGCTGCTCTACTGTGTGGTAAAATAGCTAACGTCAGCACATACTCTGCAAGGTTGCTAAACATACACCTTTCCAAAAAATTTTTCTGGTACTTAATCAATCCCCTGCTTTGGGAAATGAAAAGTGATTCCGCAAGGAATGTTAAGAAGTAAAAGAGACAACTTCTGTTACACCTGGCTATACAAAACCTTGAAGGTTGTCACAGATGTTATTGAGCAAAAATTTAAGAAGTTACCATATTATTTTTAGTAAATTCTTAATGTGAATGGAAAAAGTAAAAAAAATCGGAGCATATTTTAGGTCAAGCGGAGTAGGGAGTAGATTTAAAATTTAAAAAAGAAATCGGAGTAAATCCACTCCGATCGGAGCAAAGTTCGGATGCTGAGCATGAGCTAAAAGTGAGAGTGGGTTAGTGTGCCTTCGCGTGCTGTCGCTTTCTCGCCGTTTTTACATGTTTTTTTGCTATAAAAGACTAAAATCACTAAAATCATTCGACTGAACTATTGATGCTAAACATGAAAGTGGGAGTTGTTTCTATGCTTGTTGATAAAGCGACTAAGTTGGCGGATCATAAACACCACCATAAGTATATCAAGTTCTATGTTAGGAAACGCTTATATAAGAACAATAGTGATAATTTAGATAGAAACCTACAGTATCAGAATAACCGGACGGAAAATTTAATGGTGCTTCCGTATATTGAAGGGTTCTCAAAAACAGTAACAATAAGAAATATAATTTCAAAACTATTTTTACTGTTAACAACAGAGTTAATGATAAGTTTGTTAAAAAGTTGAAAGACCCTTTAGAAAAAGAGACCCAAGGGGTGGTATACAAGATAAACTGCAAAGAATGTGATAGTAACTAAGTTGGCCAAACTAAGCGAAAGTTAGTGACCCGCATTGATGAACATCGAAAAGACATTAACAAGTTAAATCCAACCTCTATGACTACAATACATAAAGTTAATACAGATCATGATTTTGATTGGGAACAGGTCAAAATTTTGGATAGGGAGAAGCATTGGAACAAACTTAATATTTCTGAGATGATTCACATAAAGATTAGTAAAAATACATTGAACCGACGAAGAGATACGGAAAATTTGAACCCTATTTATAATAAACTCCTTACCAATATTCGGTGTTAATTAGTTTACATTTCTCATCGACAACATAAGTTTAGGTATTAGGCGCACAGAAAAAGATTGCGCAAAAAACGGCACAGCTGTTTACTTTTCTTTTTGTGCTGTATAGTTGGTTTTTTTGCATTGCTGAACTATGATACATACTTGTTGTATGAATATGCATGCTTGCATTCTTAATTGTTGATATATCACGGTTGACGCTCTAGTTAGGGACAGAGATAGTATACACACTTATTGTTGTTGTTGTTTTGCTGCCCATGACTAGTCTAATGTGCCTTTGATTGGCGTTTAGTTTAATCTTTCTGTTTTTATGTTTGATGCTTCTCTCGCTTCATATATACCTGGGGGTCAATTCTCGTTCTGTGAAACGGTGAAATGAAAACTTTTTTCGCGTTTTCATTGCACTTCCGATTCGCTTTCAGTGAAAAAATGAAAAGAAACGTCAAAGTGTTTTCACATGAAAAAAAAGTGGAACGAAACGAAACTTTTCACTTTTTCACATCCCTGACGATTCTCGTTCTGTGAAACAGTGCAACCAACTGTCAAAAACTTATCATATGTAAAAAAATTATACACAGCCTATTTATACGTGAAAACAAGGTGGAGAAGATACGAAGAGGAAAGCGCGCCAGCGAAAACCAAAAAGAGTTTTTAATATATTATCTAGACATTGCAAACGATAAGTATGAAGCCTTTTTAACATAAACAAACGAATACCAATTATTTATAATTATAGATTTGTGACGGAAGATGGTGCCAAATTTCGCGGCACTCAAAAGGATGGTGCAAAATAGAAGAAGTATTGGAGCGATTTAAAGTATGTATATAAATTTTTCATGATGTGATTATTTTTTTAATGTTTTGTTTTAATACCTACAAACAGACTTCATACTCGCACAAAATATAGTGC
>NW_016160012.1:13419-23337 GCF_001687245.7 Rhagoletis zephyria | reverse complement strand
TGTGACGGAAGATGGTGCCAAATTTGGCGGCACTCAAAAGGATGGTGCAAAATGGAAGAAGTATTGGAGCGATTTAAAGTATGTATATAAATTTTTCATGATGTGATTATTTTTTTAATGTTTTGTTTTAATACCTACAAACAGACTTCATAGTGGCACAAAATATAGTGCGATAAGGCAGGCAGAGCAGAGAAGTGGTATAAACGGTTTGAGCCGGGCCAAATCACTGTCACCGCTGGAAGAGCGCATAATTAAGATTACAACTGTGCAGGCAGTCGATGGTGATGAAACGGGCGAAGTGGGCTTTGAAGCACTCGACATGGCAGAAGCGTCTCACAATCTCGCTGACATTGTGGAGGAGACATTCGAAGTTGTTGTGGCTGAATGCGAGTTAGATGATACTGCAGCCGCAACCACATTGGAAGATGGAACTACGTGTCCAATGATAGGGGCGAGCACCTCAAATGCTGCAGCAATAAGAGGTAGCACAGCAGCAGCCCGTTCGAGAGGGCGAAAAAGAAAGGCGCAAGCAGAAAACCCTCAGTTAGAAAAATTGTTTAGGCTAGAGGAAATCAAGGTAAGGGAAATGGAGATCGCCAATAATTTAAAACGCGAACAGATCCAAGCGGTGAAGGAGCAGACAGAGGCAATAATAGTGGGCACGCAAATGAAAGATAACGTTTTTAGACGAAATCCTGACCGAAAACCTCAAGGAATGAAACAATAATATCATAATTGGAGATTTTAACATCAATATGAAAGTATCATCAACATACTCGAAACACCTATTAAGTTTATTCGCACAAAGGGCAATGATACAAAGAATTAATTTCAATACGAGAATAACAGAGAACTCGTCTACCAAAATTGACTTGCTCATTAGTAATAATGATCAAGTCAGATCGGAAAATATAGTTGAATATAGAATTTCGGATCATGAAACAATTAATTTTAAAGTGCCAACAACAAAGTTTTGCAAAATGAGACGTTACTCTACTTTTACCTCATGGGAAAACTATAGTTCCGAAAACCTTTTAAATAAGCTAAGAACAAGCGATTTTAGCTTTATGCGTAATGCGGGAGTAGAAAATAAGACTATAGCCCTGAACGATATTCTTACTGAAGTAATGCAAGCACTGACATATGTGAAAAAAACAAAAATACGACTGAGAAATAAGTGGTATGACCGCGAGCTTGTAGCTCTCCATAAAAGTAAACTTGAGCTTTATAATATTGCCACAGAAACAGGATACTGGGATGAATATAATGAAATAAAGAAACTATACAAAAGTACTATTACGTATAAGAAGAAGATGTATATGGAAGGCAGAGTTCACAGCAATAACGGAAACATGAAGCGGATGTGGAAGTGTCTGAAAGACCTCGCAGAGCTTACAGATAACAAAAAACATATCACTAAGATAGTAATTAATGGCGCATGCCTTGATAATGAGTATCATATAGCTAATGCCCCAAACAATTTTTTTGTTCAGAGCATAGTCGAAATTAATGATAGTATCGAAGAAATGCCTACTACATCCGGACTAAACGTTGACCGCTCGATCGCAATAGAACCATTTCTTTTCACTGACATTGTGTTGGATGACATAATGAATATCACAAAAGCATTTAAAAACAAATATGGCGGAGAAAAGCTTTTATCTGAGGGTGTTTTTAAGGATTCCATGACGTACATTGGTAACTTTTACAAAGACATAATAAATGAGTCCCTAAATAATGGCATTGTCCCAAACTGTTGGAAAGTTTCAACAATAGTACCTGTGGAAAAAGTAAAAAATACAGTCAAACCTGAGGAGCTACGGCCAATCAATACGTTACCCGCAGATGAGAAAATTGTGGAAATAGTGGTGAAAAATCAATTGGTGGCATACCTAGAAAAGCACAAAGTTATCATACCTGAACAGTCTGGATTCAGGAAGAGCCATTCTTGTGAAACAGCACTAAACATGGTTATTGCAGAATGGAAAGAAGATATATCAGATAAAAAAGTTGTGGTGTCTGTCTTCTTAGACTTGAAGCGGGCCTTTGAAACAGTTGATAGACGGGAATTGTTGAATGTCTTGTTCAGAACTGGTGTCAGAGGAACGACTTTGGAATGGTTCCGAAGTTATCTGAGTGACAGAAAGCAAAGGACGGTAATTGGAAAAACAGTTTCATCTGTTGTGGATGTAGATATTGGGTTGCCACAAGGTTCAGTACTGGCACCGATACTATTTACATTGTACATAAATGATATTAAAAAATGCTTAAAATATTGCAATATACGTCTATTTGCGGATGATGCACTGCTTATCATTAGTGAGAAATATGCCCACAGTGCAATGCAGAAAGCACAAGAAGATCTTGACTCTCTATACAACTGGTTGTGCCTTAAAAAATTGAAGTTAAATGTAGATAAGACTAAGTTCATGGTATTTTGCAAAAACCAGAACATCATACGTAATAACGATTTAAACAATATAACCCTGAAGATAAAAAACAATATAATTCAAAGAGTAAATACAATGAAGTACTTAGGAGTTTTAATTGATGAAGACTTGAATTTTGGAGAACATATAAATTATCTTGAAAGAAAAATTGCGCAGAAAATAGGATTCATGTACAGAACATGCAAACATATTAGTCAACATCATAAAATACTTGTGTATCGTTCAATTATTGAACCGCACTTTATATATTGTCCTACAATTCTGTTGATAGCGAGTGATACGCAAATTAAAAGACTACAAATACAACAAAACAAGGCAATGCGATTTATATTAAAATGTCCCCCAAGAACATCTAAAACTATAATGCTGAATCGGTTAAACTGGCTGAGTATAAAACAGTCAATAAGCTACTTCACTTTGAAATTTATACATCATGTAAGATTAGGAATGCTACCGAGTTACCTGAGCAATAAAATACTATATAATCACGAGATACATAATTATGGAACTAGATCCTGCAATAATATAAGACTGCCTTTAGTAAGAACAGAGTTTGCAAAGAATACTTTGGAATACACAGGGTACAAAATGTACAATGAACTACCTACTGCGATAAAAGATTGTGAAAATATTAATAAGTTTAAAATAAAACTATTTTTATATTGTAAAACACTGAATATTTAATGAAACAAATGTTAACTTAACATCAACTAGGTCTTAAAGACCGTAATAAATAAATACTATACTATACTAAAGAATGTATTGTAGAAAAACTACTACTTTTAATTGAAATTTTGAGGCGGCCGTGAGAATGTTTTAATTTTAGAAACAGCCTTCTCCATAAGTATTAGACAATTTTTATTATACCTTTTTCTAATGCTTAAGAAAACTTGAAGTCCTTTTTATTCTTAGTATTTTTAGAGTTTAAGAAAATATGAAGTCGGTTTTACTTTTAATATTTAGAATTTAAGAAAACATGAAGTCGTTTTTACTTTTAAACTTTTTTAGAGTTTAGGAAAATATGGAGTCGATTCTATTTTTAATTTTTCTAGAGTCTATGAAAATATGATTTTTTTTTAGCTTTTAAAAATATATGAATTTCTCTGTTTAATGAATTTATGTACAAAACTTACTTGTGATAAAAACTGCATTTAAAAATACTTATCTTGGAAATATAGCAATCTATGTGTGTATTTTTATACTTCTTCTGGAGCCTAATATGAGATATCGAATATGAAAGAATTCGATTTATTTTTTATTTTTTAGTCTTTAAGAAAATATGAGGTCCTCATTGCAATGAATTTATGAACAAAACTTTTTGTGATAAAAACTGCCTTTAAAAAGAATTTAACATTTGAAATATAATATACATATGCATATTTATTAATATATGTAAATAAGTAAAAATACGAATGTAAAATAAAAAGTTGAATTATTTTCAATCTAATTTTGAATGTTATTAGTAAAAGCATTTTGAACAATTTGCAATCGTTGTCTTTTCGCAATGGATAATATATTCTGTGTTGAAATAGCTGAAGAAGGGCCACCACATTCTTCAGGCTCATCAGAGTCTTCCAAATAAATTTCATCGAACGGCGCTCTAGCCCGAATCAAGTAGTTGTGTAAAACCAGGCAAGCGTTGATTATGAGGCCTGCTTTTGGTGGACTGTAGAAAAGGGCTCTTTCCTTCGACAGACAGCGAAATCTGCTTTTTAGTAAGCCAATGCATCTTTCTACAAGAGCTCGAGTTGACTTGTGTGCTATATTGTAGCGCTCTTCTGCGGTACATGATGTCGCACTAATTGGTGTCATCAGCCAAGGCTAATTTAAAATTTATATTAGCATTAGATCTTTAACAAAGAAAAATAATATAAATTGTACCTGTAGTGGGTAGCCACTATCACCCAGAAGCCAAAAATCGCGCTCACCCGCCTTATAAAGCTCCTCCAGAGCTCTGCAAGCTCGAGAGCGACGCCATACATATGTGTCATGAGCAGTACCTCCGAACCGCGCGCTAGCAGACAAAACGATATAATCAGCACCACATATTATCATAACGTTCTTGGAGTGCCCACCCTTTCGGCAATAGTAAACATGCTCAATTTCTTTCTTCGGGGCTGATATTTTGATGTGCGTTCCGTCTATGAGTCCGATTATTCCAGGAAATTGGTATTTTTCCATGAATTTTATTTTGAGCGCCGGGAAGTCTTCGCGTTTTGGGAACTTTATATGTCTGTGGGCTATGTTATTAAGTGCAGTTGCCACCACTTGCACACATCTGCTAACTGATGTTTGGGATAAAGCAGATAAACTGTCTTGCCCCACACTTCTTTGAAAGCTACCAGTGGCAAAAAAACGCAGGGCGCTTAAAATAATTACATGACTTGGAACAGCATGTCTCCTTTGCGAGTTCGGCATAAATGGCATTAATTCATTAATTAATTCCAGGCACAAAGCTTTAGGGAACCGATATAAATCAATGAAATGCTCGTCTGTTGTAATCTCAAAGGGATTTTGGTCGTCGCGAAGTCTCTCAAATTATCTCTGAAATACATAATGCGTTAAATTGTATATACTGCATTTAAAAAATTTACACCTTTATTACCTTTGCTCGTCTCGAATTCTTTGCGATAATTCTAATAAAATAATTATTCCCGACATGTTTTGTTTACGTTTTCCTCAACTTTGACATTTACTTCGAAAATTCAATAGCACAGTTGCAAAAGTTTCACGACTATAGTGGTAATGGAACACGATTTTCACAGCACAAACCAGAATCGCAAAATAAGTGTCTGTGAAAAGGCAGAGTGAAAAGTAGTTGTGAAAACGAAAATGAAAACTTTTTTTCACTCCATCTTATCACAGAACGAGAATTGACCCCCTGCTCGTCTTGTTGTAACGAATATAACTTATAAAATTTTGACATTTGAGTCAATAATTTGCTCGCTGTTCGTTAGAATAATTTAAATTTTTTAAATTTATTATGCCGGAAGATTTGCAATTATTACGTGCTACTCCCATAAGAAGTATGCCTTTTGCCTTTTGCGTGTTTTATATAAAAAAGAATATTGTGTGTATAAATTTGTATTAATTGTTTTTATAGACAGGGTAAACATACCGCCAATTTGACCAAGTTGCTGATACATATATGTGTGTATACTAAGATGGACAATCCATGGTGCCGCAGTTCAATTTGCGTTAAACACACATATACATATATATTAGCACAGATTTTTGTAAGTACTCTATGGCTGATAAATATTAGTGTTATGATTATGTGACTAATTTTTTACCTGTTTTTAGTATAATTCTGATGAGGGTGCAATATTAGCTTATTATATACATATTAACCGAAAGCTAAATAAATGAATTGACATAATACTTTTCAATTGGCTCGTAGATATCGTCTTTGGTTTCGTCTTCAAATTGAAAAAATCCGAGCGTTAAACAATTCTTTTAAGAACTGTAAATGACCAAACGATGAAAATTAGTGACCAATCCTGACCAATCGATGACCAATCGTTTGCATATATTCTTTTTCACAAATGCTTGGATCGGGTGCTAGCACATCAAATTTTCAACCCCTAATTTGAAAATTGAATAACAAGAGAACGGTTAATGACCAAACGATGAAAATTAGTGACCAATCCTGACCAATCGATGACCAATCGTTTGCATATATTCTTTTTCACAAATGCTTGGATCGGGTGCTAGCACATCAAATTTTCAACCCCTAATTTGAAAATTGAATAACAAGAGAACGGTTAATGACCAAACGATGGAAATTAGTGACCAATCCTGACCAAACGATGACCAATTGTTTGCGTATAGTTTTTTTCGTAAATCCTTGGATGGGGTGCAAGCTAGACGGAGCCTTTAGTGTCGGTGACAATCAGTGTTGCCAGGTTTTAGGCGAGCCTATTCCCTTTTTGTCCATGCAGTTCTATATATTTTTCGCGTTTTTTCCCTTTTTATATAACCCAGTTTTTTAAAATGACAAATCAACTTTCTCCGTGTTTTATTTTTTATACGATCAATAACCGTATTTTAACAACTCAGTCAATAACAATAACTATTCAATTTACATGTAATATTATTAATATAAAACATATATATATATATGCATCTACTTATACGTTATTTATACATACCATTCGTGTAATCGCTGAATTCTGTCAACAGCACTGATAAGTGATCAAATGCAAAAAATGTAATATTGTGCTCCCTCGCAAACGCACATAGCTTTCTCTCCACATTTTTAGCTTGACATGCTACCGAACCATTAGTAAACTGCAAAATTTTTAGCTGGTGATTAGTTGTCATGAATTGAATTATATTTTTGCACACGATTTTGCGTTTTTGCATGTTTTTGCAGTTACGATTTATTAGGAAGAAAGCTTACTGCACATATTGTGCAATATGCTCGAGTTTGATTGGAGGTGGATTCTGACGGACGAGATTCTTCCAGTAACTAAACTTTAAATTCTGTACAGCTTTCCCATGAATAATAATAGTATTACTCTAATATTTATTGGTACGGCGTATGTGATTTTCCCCGTTTTCACGACCATTATTCCCGCCATCCCCTCTTTGTTCAAAATTCCCGCAAAACGGGAAAAATTCTATCTTCTGGCAACGCTGGTGAAAATAGAAAATAGTAGCGTTCTTGTACGCGACAGTTTGTACGAGTTTTTACTAACTATCACGTTTTGGTGTTCTTGTACCCAAAAAACTTGTATGAAGGGGGAAATTGAGAGCGCAAAGTGATATTTCATGTTGAGCCGAAGTTGCTAGTTTTTACTGATAAATTTTTACCAGTAAGACCTTGCAAGTGAGAAAAATAGCTGATCGCATGTTGCTGGGTGCAATTGAAACTAATAAAAAAAATGTTTATGAGGTTTTTATAGTTGGAATTGACAAAATATACCTATTAAAATATAATATATATTGTGGAACATTACACCACACTCCTACCCTGTAGGAAACACCAACAACGAAAATGAGAATAATATATATTGTTTTATTAGGAACTAGCTGCGAATAAACAACAAATTATTCAGCTGTGCGTAAAACTTGCAAATAATTACTGGTTTTGCGTTCTTGTACTTTTGTGCTATGAGAGCGAATTCTCAGAAAGTAAGTTCCTGGAGAGTTACTGGTAAGTTACTGGATAACTTGTAAAAGAACACAACTAATATTCTTTCAGAATCAGCGTTTGAGTGTGGCAAAGATGCAATAAAATGGAAAAGGATAGTTCGATTTGGAAAAAGTTTATCTCCATTTAAAGCTGTTCCATTAGCTACGACTTTCCAGAAGTCAGTAACTTTATAGTTGAGAAATGAATTTTTTTCAACATTATTAAAAGAAATTGGAAGGTTGCCCCACTCATCTTGCAGTTCATTGCAACTAACGCCCACATAACTGGCCAAATTTTTGAGGGATTTGCTATAATATCTTTTTTCCTTGTCAAGAGCAATTGTTGGATCTAAGAATTCTAGCGTCATTAATAGGAAATTTTTCACAAATTTTGAGTATAAAAGTTTTAACAAATTCTCCACAGCTAGTTTTTGTTTGTAATGGTTGATCTCTTTCGAGTTTAGCAATGTTTTCCGAAAACACTATTAAATTGCATATTATCAGGGCGAAGTTCAGTGCTTGGGTGCAGGTATTTCTTTACCTGAAGTTATTATGTTACATACTTTATCTTTCAAAACTATTTTTGAAAGAAGCGCTAACATTTGCCTCGATTATGAATGCAGTTTGTGGACTTATAGATCCGTAGATTGATATAAAGCGTTAAATCTATTAAAATATATTTAAAAAAAATGCAAATACATTTTAATATCCGGCCTATCTAAACTTCGCAAAATTTTTTCAACTTTCGTCCTGTTCGTGAATTCTTTTTCATAAATAAAAAAGTATTTTAATGCAGTCCAATTTCTTAATAGTGTTACTAAACCTGGCTGCATCACAAGCCATCGTGTTGTAGATGGGAAATAAATTTATTCGTAGAAAGATCGCAAAATTTTTGAAATTCCTTAAAATTTTACTAACATCTCGCTTCAGGTGCGCATAAAAATGGTTTTTCGATCCCACCATAGCGCTGGAATTGTCACTTGCCATAGCTATAATGTTGGTCAATTGTATATTTCTTCCTTTAAACAACGTCTTAGTTCTGCTTAATACCACATTATTCGCTATTTTTTAGTCTGCAAAAATATCGTTGAGTAAATTGACAAGGTCGTCAACAATACGAAATAAAACAATTTGATCTGCCAAGAACGCTGCTAGCTTCAGTACAGCAGTAGATTGTTGCAAAAATTTTAATGTGGAGGGTGTTGTGCGGAAAATCCGTAAATTTTTAAAATGCTTTTCCGTTTTATGATGTATATGTACTTTAATTAAGCCGCATGCGAAAGTGCAGCCACATGCCTTGTCCCTATGAATTGGAGCCAGCCAATCTTTCTACTCTGGCACTTGAAGCCACTTCTCTTGGAAGTTCTGCTACGCTAAGTCTTTTCTCTGACATGTTGTTGTTGTTGTTGTAGCGCCTACAATAACCCCGCCCAGATTGGTTAATATCTCAGTCGTTGTCGTCAATTTCCCCTAACGGCAGCCCTAAGAAGCGTGCAGCCTCAATAGGATCGGTCCACAGGGACAAAGGCGTTAGGGCTGACGGGTTTTCCGGGCATACGAAGAGATGTTTCGAGTCATGGCGTATCTCTCTTCATGCCGGACACTCATTTGGTACATCTGCGCTTAGTCTGCTCAGGTATGAGTTTAACCTGCTGCAGTAGCCAGAGCGAAGTTGAGCTATTGTGGTTCTTGTCTCCCGAGGCAGATGAAGCTCCGGCAAAATTTTTTTTAATTTCACTTTTATTTTAACATATTTTCATTAAAAGAAAAATACTGATAAAAATAAAATATTTCACAAAAACAACAAAAAATATAATCGATTATCGCATGAGCCTATTGCCTGACAATTTTCAAATGCGCTCAGTGGCATTGTGCTACTATGATAGCACGGCCGAGTAATCATAGTCAACTTATGTACAGTAGTCGAACAAATTATAGCCGCACCAAATTTTCACAAGTTTTAAAATATTATCTTTGCTGTTATTTAATTTTGGTTAGTTTTGTTAATTCATTCGTTAAAAACATCCGTATAAATACAAGTTTAAAGGCAGTGTCACACGATTGGGTAATAGCCCAATTTACAAGGAATACTTAGCACGGTGCATAGGCAACTGGCTGAGTCAGTGGGATCGTCGGTTCGAAGCCTACTGAAAGAAATCTAATGAGGAAATGTGGTGATTTCCGAAATAGCTATCACTTCTACCATTTTTTCAAATTATTGTTGCTTTTCTACAATAAATTTTCATTATAAAACGGCCTCGAGCTCAATAAAAATTGTTGAATATAATTGTTATAAGGCCAAAAAATAACAAAAACAAATAACTTAAGGACG
>NW_016160012.1:8796-13409 GCF_001687245.7 Rhagoletis zephyria | reverse complement strand
GGATCGTCGGTTCGAAAGCCTACTGAAAGAAGTTTGATGAGGAAATGTGGTGATTTCCGAAATACCTATTACTTCTACCTTTTTTCAAATTATTGTTGCTTTTCCACAATAAATTTTCATTATAAAACGGCCTCGAGCTCAATAAAAATTGTTGAATATAATTGTTATAAGGCCAAAAAATAACAAAAACAAATAACTTAAGGACGAGCACACCTAAAAGTTAAACATTCTAAAAATAGAATTATTAGCAAAAACCAACAATACCAACAACCACATGATCAAGTGAATTGCAGCGGAATAGCTGCGCTTGATTGTGTTGGCATAACAAAAATGAAAATAGTGGAAAAAAGTAAATGATAATTTACAAGGTGTACTTAGCACGGTGCATAGGCAACTGGCTGAGTCAGTGGGATCGTCGGTTCGAAGCCTACTGAAAGAAGTCTGATGAGGAAATGTGGTGATTTCCGAAATAGCTATCACTTCTACCATTTTTTCAAATTATTGTTGCTTTTCCACAATAAATTTTCATTATAAAACGGCCTCGAGCTCAATAAAAATTGTTGAATATAATTGTTATAAGGCCAAAAATTTACAAAAACAAATAACTTAAGGACGAGCACACCTAAAAGTGCATAGGCAACTGGCTGAGTCAGTGGGATCGTCGCACACTGGGGTATTTTGTATCAAAACTGTCGATTAATTCCGAGGCCTCTCAAACTGATAATTTTTGTGTAGAACACCTCAAAATAAGCCGACAAAATTTTATAAAAATTATCGATGACTCGTTTAGTTATCGAGATATCTGAAGTTGAAGTTTAAAAAAATCGAAAAATTTTTACCGTTTTATTTTCTTAAAGAATACCTCAAAATAAACCGAAACAATTAAGTAAGAATTATCGATAACTCGATTTGTTATCGAGATATCTCATTTTGAAGTTTTAAACAAATCGATAACTTTTTTGCGTTTTACTAGACCAGATAATTTTGTTTTTTCAAACTTCTAAAATGAAGTTATCGATAAATCGCCTAGTTAGCGAGATATCGATGATACAGGTTTTTCTGTATAATACCCTAAAATATGCAGAAAAAATTAAATATTGCGATAATTCGACTATTTATTATATTAAATAAAAACAAAAACATTTCATTATAAATTTCAGTACAAACAATATATTATGCATCATCATTACTATCATCGTCACCATCTTCCTCGTCGGAATCACTGCCATGAGCACTGTTATTGTCTCTGGCATAAGCTTTTGGCAAATTTAAGGATGGAGATTGTAACATATCCACAGCTACTTTTGGTAGGCTGTGTAATTTTTTTTCAGGCAATTTTCTCCTGCTTGATATTATTGGATCAGAAGTAATCAGCATCATGTTAAAAACGTCTTGATTCGACTTTTCTCGATCCATTTTTCTGGAATTACTCTCTCTATATTTTTTGAAATTTTTGTTGCTAGCTTCCTGCGCTTCTTCCGATAATTGGCCAATCGGTAACAATGCGTATGCTATTATTTCAGGTCCGTGAATAAAAAATTTATGCAATGTTGGAGGCATATAGTACCACGGATAATGTTCTACAAATATTCTAGCCGTTTCATGTGCATATTCCCGAAACTTATGTACATTTACGTCATGACCACACGAAACAACAATCAGTATATTATGCATTCGGACTATTAAATTAACGTTGATTTTCGTAATCTCCGCTGATAGTTCCGCATTCTGAAAAAAACGCCTGGCCGTATTTCCGTCATTGGAGCTACCGAATCCGGTTTTTGGACAATCAACAATTAAACCAGTCCTCTCTTTAAATTGCTTTTGAATTTCTGCTTTAGTTTTTTCCACAATTTGCTTTTCGGAGTCTGATCTAGCTTGCCATTTTTTGATTGGCAGTTTATATGACAGATGAAGAAGGCACTCAAAAAATCGTATCCATCCATGCAAAATTGATAACCCAAATTGTAAATTATCAGTGTTAATTTCCTTTTTTATAGTTTTATCGATTTGGTTGAAATCTTTGCTGGTGGAGCCGCATAAGTAACACTTTTGTGTAGATGTAGTTTCAGTGAGAGCGTTACAAACTTTACCGTCTATCATCGATAATATTAAGCTATGTCTTACTACTACAACTTTCTCACCAAGTTCCACAGTTGAATTATTTAGATGTTTAATTTCTTCGCTGACTCTATCATGCTCTAGCTTTGACGTAATTGCTGTTTCTTTGATGAACTCAATTTTCAATGGTCTGCAGAATCTGGTAGAAGAAGGGCGAGGATTCTGCCATATAATTTTTTCCCCGCATTCCAACCTTAATGGCACAATTGATGTTATTAACACAGAGGAATCTGTAGCTTCTGTGCCATGAAATGCTTGTTTATATGAGCTATGGCCAGAACTCCCATCGAAGCCCCATTTTGTATATAAACATAATTCAGACAGTTCTTTTTTGTTTAAAGAATCAATCACACTGTTTTGCAGCAGTACTAGGCGTTCAACAGTGTGATTAAGAAGCGCCTGTAAATCAAGTTCGACTGAGGATTCACATACTCTCATACTATCGCTTTTTGGATAACATTGTTTTTTTGCTAACTGGACAGCAGTGTACGAGGGAAACCTTTCTGGAGCAGCCTGTTTCACAATATTATATTGATGCCGCGATAGTCCAGCTTCAACCAAAACAGCTAATGCTTCTTCACTACTCAGTTTGTTGGACACCACCGACTTAAGTAAACTTTTTCTGTATTTATCCGCTCTCGTTGGTGAGCAAGAAGCTACATCATGTACTAACTTAGACGCCCCAATATTACCAGATTCCCTTAACTTCACTTGAGTTGCAAAAGCTAGCATTGATAACGATGTGTTGTCTCTCAAATCCTTGGTTTTTTTGTACTTTGTTTTTGGGCCGGATTCTTCGAAAGCAATCTCTTTGCGACCTCGTTTTAGCTGTTTAGTAAAAAAAGAAATAGAAGAGTCTAACCAATTCCGATGGGTTTTAAAGAAACGTTCTTCTTTTCTATGACATCTTGTCCATCGCGTTTTAAATTCGGAGATGAAACGATTCATTGAGGCTTTAAAAACAGGAATATCTTCATCTGATGGTCCAGTAAGCTTATTTATTTCTTCCTTTAAATAGTTGAACTTATCTTCAAAATGCTGGAATCCTGAGTTTTGCATTAAGTTGTATAGATGTTGACGAGTGAACATACGTGTGCATGAACTTATCCCTAACAAAATAGATAAAACATTTGTTAACTTTTGAAGTGGAAATAATTTTCCATTTAGCTTTTCACAATTAAATTGACATTCACAATTAAATTGACATTCACTGGCACAAAACTAACATTGTCTATCGAAAAAAATAAAGTAATAAACCATCACAACAGCGCTGCAGCATCACAAACAAAAAAAAAATTTTAAGTTTGCCTCCGGTGGGATTCGAACATGAGACCTCCGGATTACTAGGCCAGCACGCTACCTTCGTAACCACGACAGGTTGCGATAAAGTTAGATTAAACTGTATTTTAAGTGATTTCATATCTAACGCTTTACGATCTTTACAAATCAGTAATACAACAACGACACAAAACAAATAATAAATATCAATAAGAAAACAAAACAGAAACACAAAACGCCAGCAACACAAAACATGCAAGGAAATTGATCATTTTTGTCCACTGACATTATGAACAAAAAGTTGAATTAATCAAAAGAGCCACAAAAGCGCACCTCAATTTTTTGCAGAAACATCGTCTACAATAGGCAAAATTAAAAAAAAAAAAATCATAGCGCGATCTGGTCCGATAATTAACTATATGTCCAACTATATACCACAAATATTCACATTTTGGGGACTTTGAACAAAAAAAATTATTTAAAATATTAAATCACTTTTTTTGCTGCAATACTTATATATGAAAAATAGTTCAATACCTGAAGTTGAAGGCTCCATAATCAGATTTAGATTTCACTTGAAAATTTTTTAACGAAAAAACATTTTGATTAACTTGAAATATCAATTTTACAGCGGGCGCAAGCGAATAGAGAATGAAAGTGTAAATTCAAAAACACAATGCAGCTGCACTATACAACTTAGCGCCGTTATTTTTTCGGTTAGTGATGCAGAATTATGTCTAGTTTCTATGGTTATTAAGTATTCGAGTGTTATTTCAAAATAAATTTTTTAATTAATCTACACTTTTGATACCCAATACCCCAGTGTGCGTCGTTTCGAAGCCTACTGAAAGAAGTCTGATGGGGAAATGTGGTGATTTCCGAAATAGCTATCACTTCTACCATTTTTTCAAATTATTGTTGCTTTTCCACAATAAATTTTCATTATAAAACGGCCTCGAGCTCAATAAAAATTGTTGAATATAATTGTTTTAAGGCCAAAAAATAACAAAAACAAATAACTTAAGGACGAGCGCACCTAAAAGTTAAACATTCTAAAAATAGAATTATTAGCAAAAACCAACAATACCAACAACCACATGATCAAGTGAATTGCAGCGGAATAGCTGCGCTTGATTGTGTTGGCATAACAAAAATGAAAATAGTGGAAAAGGCAACTGGCAAGTGGCATAGGCAACTGGCGCACGGTGCATAGG
>NW_016160012.1:6859-8587 GCF_001687245.7 Rhagoletis zephyria | reverse complement strand
AATATAATTGTTATAAGGCCAAAAAATAACAAAAACAAATAACTTAAGGAAGAGCACACCTAAAAGTTAAACATTTTAAAAATATAGTTATTAGCAAAAACCAACAATACCAACAACCACATGATCAAGTGAATTGCAGCGGAATAGCTGCGCTTGATTGTGTTGGCATAACAAAAATGAAAATAGTGGAAAAAAGCAAACGATAATTTACAAGGCGTACTTAGCACGGTGCATAGGCAACTGGCTGAGTCAGTGGGATCGTCGGTTCGAATCCTACTGAAAGAAGTCTGATGAGGAAATGTGGTGATTTCCGAAATACCTATCACTTCTACCATTTTTTCAAATCATTGTTGCTTTTCCACAATAAATTTTTATTATAAAACGGCCTCGAGCTCAATAAAAATTTTTGATTGTAATGGTTATAAGGCCAAAAAATAACAAAAACAAATAACTTAAGGACGAGCACACCTAAAAGTTAAACATTCTAAAAATAGAATTATTAGCAAAAACCAACAATACCAACAACCACATGATCAAGTGAATTGCAGCGGAATAGCTGCGCTTGATTGTGTTGGCATAACAAAAATGAAAATAGTGGAAAAAAGCAAACGATAATTTACAAGGCGTACTTAGCACGGTGCATAGGCAACTGGCTGAGTCAGTGGGATCGTCGGTTCGAAGCCTACTGAAAGAAGTCTGATGAGCAGGGAACGGACTTTTAGGACCTAAAAACCCATAAAAAAAGGCAAAATAAAATAACGAAGTAGGCTGGAAAAGGCAAAATAAAATAGCGAAAAAGGCATGAAAAGGCACTAGGTATTGCAAAAAAGGCAAAAAAAGGCAAAACGAAATACCGAAAAAGGCAGGAAAAGGCACTAGATATTGCAAAAAAAGCAAAATAAGGCACTATAAAGACAGAAAATACGAAGAACAATCAAACAAATACATTTATTTTAGAAATGTTTATATTACAAGTAAAAAGAGAAAATCTATGAACTAGTTTCATTATATGAAAAATTTGTACTTTGAATCTTTGACTATTTTATCCTTTCGAGTTTCTAACTCATAAAACTTTAATCTGTATAGTTGTAGTAACATTGAACCACAAGATGCATTTTGAAGTTTTCTGGCAGCATTTTCATTCGATTTTCGCGAAGAAAAGCCTTGAATATACTAAATGTGTGCTCGACGTAAACTGATACAAGTGGAGCCCAATTTAAATAAGGAACGTTTGAAACGTTCATATTATCAAAAATAAGGGCGTTTTCCTCGCCCTTTATAATTTTATCCACACCCCTTATTGTCTCCCAGCCTTCGTTAGCTGAGAAAACGGCANTTTTTTTAAAGGTAGAAAAGGCAAATATCTTAAAAAAGGCAAAAAAGGCAGATATCTTAAAAAAGGCGAAAAACNTTTTAACATACATACAATGTATGAAATAAATGCCAAATATTTTTAAATTACAGTATATTTTGCTTAGCTGCACATCCTTCTTTGCACGAAAAACTTGTGCACGTAACCGAAAAAGGCACTTAAGCGAATTTTCTTTACTACTTCAATGAGGAAGGTATCCGAATCCCTATGAAACCAAATATTGGCGGAGCACTTACCATGTAGAAATTACTGCAAGCGAAATTTTCACCGAATGTTATCTAATTATGTATATAACTACATAAATTGATAGCCATTTTCGTTGTTCTGCGAGATGAGCATATTTATTTTGCTAAAGG
>NW_016160012.1:0-943 GCF_001687245.7 Rhagoletis zephyria | reverse complement strand
AAATAGGCCCGAAGCCCAGGCTGCGCTCCGTGCTTACCTACGGACAACTGATGCTGGTTGAGTTCATGCTGGCAGCTTTAGCTCTGGTTTTGTATGAACCGTTTGAGAAGTGAATGGGCTTATTCCGTGTTATGGCCTTTGCGCAGTGAACTTCTTCCATCTATTGGTGCGCATGAGTATCCAAGTTGCTGTTTGTGAAATCTGCATGTGCTTACCATGCCAGCTTCGCGTATGCGTATGTACGCCTGTATGTATGTACATAGGGGTGCTTTTAGTCTTGTTGGTATGTTAGTTTGTGTGTACGCCTACCAGTATGTATGTATGTATGTTCATATATTGGTACCTATGTGCAGTTGTAAGACGTATGCTAGGGTGATGTTGAATATGTTATTGTGGCGTAGGCAAAGCTACGTTACAATGTCTCGCAGATATGCCTTGAGGAGAGATTCATAAGGCAGTTAGTCCTCCTAAAACACTTCATTTTCACTAAAGTTTCAGTATTCCCCAGTTCTCCACCGATATTGTTTATACAGTACAGCGAAATTTCTTTACTAAATACTTCAATGAGGAAGGAATCTGAATCCCTATGAAATAAATAATACCACGTAGAAATTACTGCAATTGAAATTTTTTCTGAATGGTATCTAATTATCTATATAACTACATAAAATGATAGCCGTTTTCTTTGTTCTGCGAGATGAACAAAATAAATTAAAGCTCGTAGAATTAGGTTTATTGTAGAGGCAGTGCAGGTAAACGTAATACTTTCTTTGATAATTGACAATACATAGTTGCATAATTTTTATGAAATGTAATCCAAATTGATATTTGATATTTTTTTGCTCCATTTTGCTTTTGTTGCATAGCGCCACTTGCGGATACTAAAATTTAGGTTAATCTATTTTTAGCGAAAAGCGGATAAAATGTAAGCTTTCGCATTTTA
>NW_016160011.1:63966-72364 GCF_001687245.7 Rhagoletis zephyria | reverse complement strand
ATCGTCACGCTCATCAGCATCAGTATCAACATCACTCGCTGTAACTGCGGCACTGCAGTGGCATCAGCAACAGCAACAGCAATAGCAAAGGCATCAACATCAACATCAACATCAGCAGTCACATCAACGGCTTCATGACAGATTTCAACATCAACGTAAACAACAGTGAAAGCCACCCAAGTTATTCGTCATCATCTACATATTGCTGCATATTCATACCCTGCAGGAAAAGCATTAGTTTTCGCAGTGGCAAATTTAAAACGAAATTAGGGCTCAAGTCGATATGTTTGCGATGTAGAGTGTGATTCAAAGATCCCGGGAAGGAGCAGCAGAGCGCTACGTTCTATTTTGGAAAAAAGGGCAAAATATATAAATATACACGAACACGAGAAGAGCGAGCGAAATAACTGTAGCAATATTTTAAAGTTTTAAATAAGGAGAAGTTAGTAAAGTAGTCTTCAAAAATAAAGGGTTTCCAATTTTTTCCCTTTTCTGTCGTTTCGGTAGCTTTGTTCCCAAGAACACTCAAAAACCCAAACCGAAATTTGAACAAAACCTTCGGGAGTGTTTTCACAAGAACGGAAACGAGAACAAAACTGTCGAGAGCGTTCTTAACGGGAATTATATAGGAACTAGACCCTGTGGAACATTGCGAAATTAAGTCAACGAAAGACTTAAGGCACGAACTTTTCGTGTACAAAAAATTAAAAATATTTCATAAGCGGACAGTTCACCATAATATAAAGGTTCTGGAAGTTGAAACGATCCAGCTTTCCTCTGGCTTAGAATTAACAATCATGTTCTCATTCAAACGATTTTCCATCCCAACCCCTCATTCAAAACTTTCTCTTTTGAAGGGCAGTTTTGAGGTCGAGGTAATTTTTCATTCAATAAGACCTTTAAAATGACTTTTAAAAGTACAAGTTTTGATTTTTTTTTGTTTTTACCCAAAAACAGATTGCAATAAAGTTTTAAATTTTTAATTCGTACATAAAAGTTTCGAGTTTTTCGAAGTTTTCAAAACATTTTCCAGTTTAAGTGAAACTCATAAATAGTTTTAAAGTCCTAAGCTCTTTTTTGGGAAATGAGCATTATATCATATTTGATGCAAATAAATGAATGTTTGGCGATTAAACGTTTTCTACGTGTTTCGCCGAGCTTCTCTTCCAATTCGTGTGCTACTTCTTGATGTTGTGACACAAATGGGGTGATCTGCACTTTCACCTCACCTCCGAAATTTTTTTTTATGGCAGAAGTACACTCGAACGTACGAAGTACATAGTTCTAAATGCGATCCAGATAAAAAATATAAATTTTCCCCGCAGGGTATTTACATACACGGGTATAGGTTTTCTTGTGGACCAACAAACTTTACATATGTTTGTACATATTTAACTACAGTGTATTTATATTTGTACTCAGTTTTAAGGCCATAGTCAATAGGGTTGTCAAGAAAGCTATCGATATTCAATTTTGCAGGTACTTAACTACTTACATACATGTGGAATTCAAGAAACGTCGCAAAGTTGTTGCAAATGTCGCATTTGTTGCAAAATATGCCACCTTGCGACACAGCCGATAACTTTTGTATGAAAACTTTCTTGCAACACTGCCGTATTATTTGGCAGAAATACACTCGAAGGTAAACGTTAAGTTAAAAATGTTTGTTCGCTTTCGTTTTCAAAGAAATTAAAAATTTGTATTAAAGGGAAAAACTCAGTCGAATAACCAGGCAGATTCTGCTATTTGCATCCGAGTGAATTTCAAACTCAATCAATTTGCATTCAAAGTGACTTTGGTTAAAATTCACTTAGCAGTGAATTGCAGAACCTGCCTGAATACGAAAGAGTTTCGGACATTATAAAAAATATATTGTACTTAAAATTTTGTAAGCAGTCCGTTTTCTAATCAACCTAATGTTCATCAATAGTATTGATGCAATTATGCCAATCTATGCATTAATGTACAGATGTGTGTATGTATGTAAAAATAAATATGCACATTCATATATACATACGTACGTTTTCTTCTTTTGCTGTAATTCATCTTCTCTGGTACTTGGTATGCTCTGCAGCATCTGAAACAAACGTTTTGCTGGTTTTGCTTCAAAATTATTTTTTTTTTTAGTCAAGCAGCCTTTGGTTTGGTTTATTTTTCGATATTTATGTATTTTATGTAACTTTGGTATTTTGGTATTTGATTGTAGTTTTCGATTTTTTCGCCTTTACATTCATATATAAAACATTTCTAGGTGCATTAGGTAAAGCTCCTGCAGCTCAAGTTTTTATTACCAAACCTTTCTTCGGAAATTCTATACATGATGTGGTTGACTCCTACCGTCCACCTTTTAGTGCATAGTATGTATGTACATATGTATGTATGTATGCACATAGTATCGCCGTCAGATCATTTCTTTTGCTATCTGTTGATGTTCATATGAGTGAAGTGAGTGCAACTGAGCGCCGCACTTTAACTTTTCCTTCATACGTACATATGTATGCTCTTTCTTATGTACATACATACATATGTGGGAAGGTAAGTATTTTTACTGCAGGCCATGGGTTCACTGCAACAGTTACACAAATAACAGGTTGCTGCATCTGACACGCTGACTCTTAAATAACTTGGCGTGAGCTTTTAAGGAGTGAATCTGTTACGGATTTCTTGAAAAAAAAAATGTGTTAACATTAAGAACTTAAAGAAATACATACACACGTGTTTGTATGTTAATACCTACAAATGGACAAAAACAATGTGCTCGAAATTTTTCCTGTTAAATTGCAATTCCCTAAAGGTAGTGTTTGATTGTCTTCCATTCTTAGTTGTATTGATATGCTGCCGCAAACCTTTTCACCTTAAATATTATTTAACAAAACCAACGCTTTACGTTAATGGCAGGGATCCAAAGAAAGTTATGCGTTTTTCCTTTCGTTCTTAGAGTGACCCCGAAGCCACCCAGAACTAATGCTCGTCACGCTCAGAAATAAGGTCCCCAGCTGTGTTGACAATTTTCGGGGATGGATTAAAACAGACTAAATTATGAACTCTTCCAGCTCTTGGCGCCGGATTTATAACACCTGTTTTAGTGAAGGGGGCGTGAGAACGTCCCTATATTATCATTAGTCTGGGCTCTTCTTTGTCAAACCATGATGACTTAGAAGTGTCGAGAAGTGTTCCCTCCACATTTCAAGTGTACTCTAGAGTCTGCTACCAGATTTCCATCTTCGCTCGTCGCTACGTACTTCTTTGCAGCAGCTGCATGGCACTCTTCGTGAAAGCACTGTCGATCATGATGACTGATTATTGGGCGAATTTTTCATTTTTACCTAAAAATCAACCCGAAAGTTTAAAACTCACCAAAATCGTGGTGCATTCAGCCATCTTTCACATCCGTTCGCCTTTATTGCTGGCATGGGCAGGTCACTTATGGGCTAGTAGTTAAGCAAACAACTAAATACGCATGTAAGTAGTTACATATCGGACATATTTGCATTTCATATGTTGATTTGCGCATACTACTTATACCCACATGCGAACATACATACATACATATCTACACATACAAAACATTTGCGCCTACGAGGATAGATTGTACAGTATGGCTTCTGAGAAACAGCGAAAATTTTTGTCACTTGACAACATACTTTTTCCTAACCCTTTTATTTTCGTTTTATTTCACTTAATACTGAGGTACTTATTAGGTTAAAATATTAACATATTAACAGTATTGGCTTAGACCTAAAGACTTTGTATATATTTACTTACCTACATATGTATGTGTGTACAAACTTTTATGGTAATTTTAAATAATAAATTCCAATAACAATATTACATAAAAAAAAAATTTGTAAATTAAAGCTATCCCAACGACCATTTTTTGATACCCAAACTTTGAAAATTTTAAATAGTATATTGACACCTGAGTTTTTCAATCAAATTCCGAAATAGGGCGTTTTTGAAACGCTTTCTGAAATAGGGCTTTTTCGAATTGGCTGCCGAGATAGGTCGATATTCCACTCAGGTGTCGATATGGACTCCACGCAAAGCTCGGTCAAGCTGGTACTGATCCTCTAATCATTTTAAATGATTAATGATGTCGAATCAAAGAAGTTGCATAATTCAAAACTCACAAGTGTACTAAAACTCGTATTTTTTTACTTTTTTGTGTGCCAGACTTATCGAACGGTTCCGCATCCATTCATATGTACATATACGTACGTATATATACGGGTAGATGTACTCTCCGACTTGAATGTGTGTTGATTGTTGGATATGCAAATATGTTTGCTCGCCTCTTCGCTGGAGTACAACAAATGGTCCATTGTTTGTTGGATGGGCGCGTGTATGCGATTACTTTTGTCTGTTTGTGTATTTATGTTTGTGCGCACAACACGCTTAAGGGAGCACTTGGGGCTACTTGTTGGCCTCAAAGCCACTATGAGGCAGGTTCTCATGGCACTTTTCACATAACGCTTCATGCGGCCGCTTACAGTAGCTAGCAGTCGAGAAACAAAAAAAACCGTACAAACACTAACAACTCATTTTGGTACTTGAGCCTTCGCAGTATGGGACTGAACATTTTACCGCGAGGCAAGTATTCTCTTTCGACTGTGCATGCAATGGCTACTTAGTAACTGTGAGCAAAAATAAAAATTGAAAACAACCAACGAGAGCAGTAAGGCCAGCTCTAAGTGGCAAATCAGCCAAGTTATGATTTTGGAAAACTGTTTTAAAGGAAAAATTGGTGGCAAGGTCGTATGAAAATGAGTTCGAAACGATAACTATTTTTAAAACGATAAGTTAAAAGACTAAATCAATTAGAGATTTTCAAAAATCGATTTTACGTCCAGGATTATTTTAAACCCTTAATTATTTCTAAATTCGCAGTATTTCCAAAGTAATTTAAATAAGAAGATTGATACAGATTAAAAATTAATATACACGCTCGGAGTTTTTCTCGATATCGAGGGTGCTTTCAACAATGTCTACCCGAAGTCTGTTGTTAACTCCCTTCTTATGGCGGGGGTGCAGCGGGGTCTGATAGATTTTGATGGGCTCCTTCTCGAAAAGAGAACTATTCTATCAGAACTGGGGCATGGTTCCATTACAAGGTATGTGAACAGAGGCACCCTCTCCCCTCTACTCTGGAATCTAACAGTGAACACCCTTACTCTAAGCCTAAGGGGCACCGGTTGTCAAGTCATAGCGTACGCTTATGACATAGCAATCGTGTCAATGGGCAAACATCTTCAGGTCCTGAGTGAGTTATTGCAAAATGCACTCGGTCTGGTAAACATCTAGTCCAAGGAATGTAGACTTCGCGTCAATCCTACCAAGACAGAAATGGTACTTTTCACAAGGAAGTATAAAACTCCCCTATTTAAACCTCCCACCATAAACGGGCTGGCACTTACCCTCTCAACCGAGGTCAAACACCTTGGAATTATTCTATACAAGAAACTTGACTGGAAGCGAAACATTGGAGATCGCTCCAGAAAGGCCAATACCGCCCTTTATGCCTGTAAGACGGCTATAGGCAAAATGCGGAATAAAACCACAACCCATCCTTTTCTACGGGATCACCGTATGGTGACCTGCGCTAAACAACATTTTGTCCAGAGGCAAGGTGGAACGGGTGCAGAGGACGGCTGCCATGCTAGTCACGGGACCACTGCCAACTACACCCACCAAATCTCTGAAAATAATGTTAAATCTTCCACCTGTGGATCTCTACGGAAAATTTAGGTCCGGCTGCAGTGCGGCCAGGTTAAATACAATCCAGCCGTGGAGAGACCTTTAGATTCGGACACGCAAAAGTACTTCAAACTCTAAAGGATAATCTACGACAGATAGATTATACCACTCCTCTACTCTGTTTAGACAACAAATTCTCCACAAGCATCCCAGAGAGAAACGAATGGGAAGGGGCCACAGACCTGAACCCAGGGTCTACGGCCATATATACAGAAGATTCCAAGCTTAACAAAACAGTGGGGAGCGGGATCTACTCTGACGAACTCGCGCTAAACCTCATTTTTCGCTTACCGGGCCATTGTAATGTTTTTCAAGCAGAATTAAACGCCATAATGGAGGCGGCTCGGTGGCTCATAACCACCTCCAGGACGGCCTATTGCTATCTTATCTGACAGCTAGGCTGCTATCAAATTTCTCAATTCTAACGGAACAACGCCCAAAGTAGCAATAGAATGTAGGAAGATTCTCAACCTGCTGGCATTAAAATGCTCCTTGACTGTTGTATGGGTCCCTGGACATAGGGACATTCCTGGCAACTGCCTAGCCGATGAGCTGGCAAGGAGGGGGACGGAAATATCTAAAGTCAATTCTGCTCAGAATGCGGGTATACCTCTAACCTCCTGCAAACACAGACTAAAGGCGGAACTCGTCGAGGAGGTAAATATCGGTGGGCTATGGAAACCACCTGCCATACTACCAGGAAAATGTGGCCAAAGATTGATGTAAAGCAATCCATAGCTCTTACCCGTCTAGACGCTCCTCTTTCAGATTAGTAGTCGGGGTAATCGCCGGACACTGCCTGATGGGCACACACGGAAAAAGGCTAGGATACCCCACCAACGATTTTTGTCGCAGTTGCAGGGACGAGGAAGAGGTGGAGACCGTTGAACACTATCTCTGCCATTGTGCCGCCTTGGCCAACACGCGCAACCGATTCTTCAACAGGTACTTTTTAGAATGTCCTCGACTTTTTGTGCTATATAAAACGCACTCGGTGGTTCAATTATTAAGGAAGGGAAAGAAACAAATGGTTTCGGCCAGTGGTATTACAACGGGCTTTTTCAGCCCACGTGTGCTCCGCGTTCTGCGTGGATCCCTTTAGCCCAGAAACTTTTCATAAAGACAAATTTCTTGTTTTTATGCGTCATATTTTTTTCCTTGTAAATGGATTTCTTTTCTTACCGCTCCTCTCACGTTTGAGAAAAATTTGCAAATTCAATATTTCTTCATTTGAAAATAAAGAAAAAATCCATATTAAAAATGTGGCTTTTAGTTTGGGAACGCTATCAACAGTTATTTGGGATGCATTTGAGAAGTAACGTTTGAGATTTGAGAAAAGGACTTATTCTCAAAATGCATCTTAAATTGCGATTTAACAAAAATGTTTATTGGGTTGCAAGGGGTTTTGTATATTCCTTTACACATATCGTACCTACGCTGCAAGAGTGTTATAATCCATTTATTCGAAAAAGTAGAAAAATAGCTTTAAATTTACACTTTACATATTATGTACGCTCCCATAGTAAAAATGAAGACACATATTCTTCCAGTGAGCTATTGTTAATGAAATGTTTACACAAACTTTTGTAACTCAATTTTTTTTTTTATTTATTTTTGATCATGATACTCTTACAGCAAGTGTACGATATTTATGTATAGCAGATTTCAGTGACCCCTTAGACCGAATCTGTCTGGTTCGCTCTACTAAAGTTTCTCTCTCTTTCATGTTCTGCGCGGACGCAAGAGTTTGAATGGAGTCTAGTCGAGCAACTGTAATGGTACTCGATTAGCATGTTTTCGATCTTACACAGTTTTTAGCTCGAAGTTTCAAAACATATAAACCAAAAAATTTAAATTTTTCATCTGGTAACACTGATATGGGTAATATATAAAAGTATGTAAAAAAATGTATGCAAAATATGGGTTAAAAGCGTTTTAAAAGATGTATAGGGTATATAAGAGCCAATAATATATTTTCGATTAGTTTAGTAACATTTTGGTGCTGTTACAAATTGCCAAAAAAGGTATTAACCGCTATTTGACGTTAAGACATTAAGACGTTTAACACTTCTTATGAATCCCGTATATATATACAACCACCTTTATCAAATCTAAAAAAAAGAAAGTCCTTTAAGTATGCATGTTTGTATTTTTTTTCTTTTCACACGATTTTTCATATACAATTTTCATATCGCCTTACACTGATTTCTCAGGAACCTATCACTCTCGTGTAAAGCGCGGTATAGATATATACCTCGAAGTAAAAACCCCTAAATTTATTCCATAGTGTATTTTGTTATTAACGCCTATTTTTATTGCTATTTTTTTTTTTTTTAGATGCAATCGACTTGGCTAATACTTCTATGGCGTCGTAAGCTCAGTGCTCTGCTAATCGGCTCTAGTTTAGTGCTGTTCGTACTTTGGACCTGGGTTTTCTTTATTTCGAGCAGCAGCGACATACCGACTGATGGTCAATTTAATGTAAGATTATTATTTTAATACTTTAAAATAGAAATAAATTTAATTCCAATTCATCCATCATCTAGGACCTAATACAAACTGACAATCCACAAAAGCACGTATATCTTCTGCAAAAGCTTATCTCGCAGGCAAATCGCGTATTACGCCACCAACAACAACAACA
>NW_016160011.1:53312-63087 GCF_001687245.7 Rhagoletis zephyria | reverse complement strand
AAATTAACTAATAGTAAAATAAAAAATGTGATATAAAATAAAGCAAATGAAAATAAAATAAAGTAAAATTAATTATATAAATAAAATAAAAAATAAACAATAAAAATTCTTTGCCAATTGTTCCAACCGAAGGATCGAACCTTTAAGCTACAGGCTTGTAGCGCGCAACTCTCCCCACTCGGCTACCGCGCACGGGAAGCTAACTACTTGGTTTGCTTGATTGTACAAAAAACAACAGCTGGCCGTTTTTACCAGTGTTGTCAACGAAAACTCCCCTGAACCAAGTTAATTCCCAAAAATTGCGTGCATTTGTTAATGCAAATAAAGGTTGTTTATGCAAATAAGCGAGCCCGTTTGTCAACCATAGTCAATTCAGTTCGCAAATGTGTACATACAAATATATCTGTGTTCGTATGGAAAAGTAGCTTATGTCGAAAGGCTGGCTTTAGTATAAATCGGCATTCGCAGCATACGATTGCGAATGATTTACGGGCGCTAAGCCGTTAAACAACTTTTAGCTAATAAACGTGCAAGAAATAGTTCCGGTACTAGCAAGTCAATATTCTTTTAAAGTCTCATCAAAAAATTCCTTGTCGTTTAAAAAATAAAGGGGATGCCGCATTATACTAAAACCGGCCTTTCGACATAAGCTACTTTTCCATACGAACACAGATATATATGTATGTAGTTTTTCACTTCTTAGCACTGTGTGAGCTTAACCTTTTACCAGACACCCTGTATGTTTGTGCTCACATTTAAGAAATTCTGTTCACGGACCATCCTGTGCGGTATATTTTTGGCCTTCAGGCAACGTGTTGGTATATTAGTCATTATGCAGCGAGTCAGCACTTGCGTCGGTGGTGTAATGGTTAGCATAGTTGCCTTCCAAGCAGTTGATCCGGGTTCGATTCCCGGCCGACGCACAATATTTTTGCAAATTTGTTGTTTGTAATATTTTTTTTTCATACTTTTAATTCTGACACTGCACAGGAAGGATAAATACAGTGGAATAAACCGGAAACTGACAGAACAGAAGGAAAATATAAAATATATAACAAAAATTCATTCAAAAAAACTGACAGTCGCTTAACATCCCTTCCGTCGCAACCTGCGCAAAAATTCATGTGCCGAGAAAATCGATGCAAGCACAATGTGAACGTCGTCAATTCACTCATTGAATGCTACTAAAGTGTACGCCAGCAAAAGCGAATAGTCGTGCAAGCGGTTGTCGTGTTAATTATATAGAAAATAAATGTGTTTAAAATATAATTTTGTGAAAAGAATTTGAAAGGAACTCCGAGAAAGCATATTTACTTGCATAATAGATCATCTGTATATCAACGAATTATAAAACAAAGTTCCAGAGAAGAGAGACTCACTTCTCGGAATATCCGATATACTTTTACTAGGACCGTTTTTTTTTGTAACTTCCTGCATTCCAATAAGAAAAGGTGCTAAATATTATGGGAGTTACTGATACAACTTCAGAAGATGGTGATTCATGCACCAAAATAACATTAGAAACATTTCGTGAAATTTTTCGCAACATAGAGCCGGAAGTACAAATCGATGCTTTTGAGGTAAAAAATATATATGTATATTTAAAAAAAAAATCCACAAATACATGTTTGTATGTATGTATCTATATATGTATGTATGTAGATATGTACTTTATATGAATAAAACAATAATGTACATACTGATGGAGTATTGCATTTTTCGCTGAACCATCAGCAAAGGCTCCAAACGCGATTTCAGTATTACATCATTGCTAAAGCCTCCGCCACCACCCAACTCATCTTTCTCTACACATCACACATTCAGTTGATTCTGGGCTACCACAGATGTGTGCTCTTAATTATTACTATAGCTAAGTGTGTAATGTGAAAAGCGAATTGTATTAATTGCGGCAAAATGTTTATTTATAATTCAATAGCAAGCAATTGTCGCAGGGTTGATGGGTCACAGAATCAAATTGCTGTTGCCACTGCGGCTTTTGGCTGAATTGCGGTTAACGCCGCGAGAGGAGAAGCTATGCAGTGCAAACTAGTAATTACGATGGTGTGCAAAACTGCAATACTAGTAATTTGTTGTCTTAATCCGATGCGTTCTGGCGCTTAAACTAGTTAATTTTCTTTAATGTAATGTAGGTATGTATGTTGTATTCTACAGGAGGAGCAAGGGTCAGGCCGCGGTGACAACTATACAGCCACTTTATACCGCACACATCTTAGTGGGCAGCGAAAGAGCACAACAGACGGTAAAAAACAAAAATGGGAAAAGAATTTAATCTGTAAGCGATTGCCGGAAGATGTTCAACGCCGTGAAGCTTATAAGAGTGATAAGCTGTTTAGGTGAGTTTGAAATCTATCAAAATGCTCCAAGTACAAATTGAGTATGTATGTGCATATGTATGGGTAGTATGTATGTACATATACATATGTATATTTGAACTCGTTAAAAAAATATTACGGCATATAAAATACTGTGCGTCGGCCGGGAATCGAACCCGGATCAACTGCTTGGAAGGCAACTATGCTGACCATTACACCACCGACGCCACCGTTAGATCTTCGCCAAATTTTATACACATACGCACATATGTATGTATGTGCCTGAAGTTGCCATATCGTTGATTAAAGCGGAAGTAAATAGAACTGAAAGCAAAAGTTTGAACCATTTTATAAATTTGTTAATAACACTTTAAATTATAAATTTCTTCTAGGAATGAGGTTTTATTTTATACGGAAATATTACCGGAATTGTTGAGATTTCAATGCACAAAAACGGAAAAGGCTTTTGAAGCTACTCCTAAATGTTTTTATGCGCGGGGAGACCTTTTGATAATGGGTTTGTATAAGGAACTTTAAAATGCATAATCCTCCACAAGCAATAAATCGTTTAAACCCATTCCAGAGGACTTACGAGTACGCGGCTTTCAAATGACTGATCGTCAGAAGGGTCTTACCTTAGATGAAACTCGCTTAGTATTGAAACAGGTGGCTCAATTCCATGCTTTAAGCTTGGCGTATAAGTTTGAAAAACCTGCTCAATTTGAACGTTTGCGCGCACTTGTAACAGAGGGACTTTTCTGTTCCTCAAATGAGAATTGGTACAAAAATTACTATGAACGTTTAACAAAGGACGCCATTAAAATGGTATGCTCTTCAACGACAATTTACTTACATAAATATCGTTACCGTATTATATAAAGACCCTAACATATTTTTTACTACATCAAAAATTGTGTTTCTTTGTTTTCTTAAAACCAGTTAGGGAGTTCACAAGGTGTTGTATACTGTCGTATTGTTGTATGTCGTAAACTTAAAACGGCTAAAACTATGTTTAAGGAATTCGCAAGCTACCATAAAAGTCGTATTATGAAACTTTACACGGTTAAAAAATATTTAGTTGTAAAAAAATTTAAACTGAAGAAGTTTTTGTAAAGTTTTATAACTACTCTGTAAAGAAACATTTATGTTAGATAGGGCTTATATGAAGGTAACGATATGGATGTATGTTCATACTTAAATCCTATGTATGTATGTTATTAATTTTTTTTTTTAGGTTTCCGATGTTTTACCAGATGAATCTAAATATTTGGATGCAATGAGGAAATTCGCTGGTTGTTCGTCCTTCTTTTCACAAATGGTTTATTTAGTGAGTACAGAATCCGCACTATCGGCAATTTGTCACGGTGATTGTTGGGTCAACAATTTCCTCTATCGATACGAATGTGTCGATGATATCACAGATCAAAAAAATGCTGTTGAGGTAAAATATTTTAATGGATTTACGTTTAAAAAATTACCATGTAGCTACGTAAATTTCTTTAGGTTTGCTTAGTGGATTTTCAGCTGATACGATACAGTTCCATTGCGTTGGATATAGCAAATTTACTATTTTGTTGCACAACCAAAGCGATGCGTGATGAACATTTAAACGCCTTCATTAAATTATATACATCCGAAGTTTTTAGTTGGTTGAAAACATTGTGCACACACATACCAGAATCATGTGACAGCGCCGACAAGTTTGCAAAATTGTACGTTTCTTATAAAAAATATTCCGATTTATTTACATAGCACAAATAAGTATACATTTAGATTCTACAATTAATTTATAACTCATTTGCAAAATTATTATTATAAAACTTCCTGAAGATTTCGCGAGGAACTGAAAACCTATGGACGTTTTGCGCTTGGTCTTGCTTTGGATATATTACCAATGTCAACTTGCGCATCGGAACATGCACCGGATATGTACTTAAATATACATCACGACGAAATGGAAACTGGTGCGCCAATTTTGAATTTTCCGCCCAACGATCTTTGCCGACGAAAAATGACCGATATAGTCATTGACATGGTCGATAGGGGAATGCTCTAATGAGATGATTTTCCTGATACATATTACTCTTCGAAAACTAGGCTAACAACTTTTCTGGCAGTACCTATACGTCAAAAGTTAGAATCCGGCATAGCTTAGGTAGCATAAATGAATGTTAACACTGCAATTAAGTTTCCTTAAGCATACCTACTACAATATATTGAACTTAAGAATTACTTTTAGCTGCGGTTTACAATATACGTATTGTAGAATTGATATAAGTATGTATGTATATGTTTACATAATAATGCACACAAAGAAGATTATGTATATATATACATATAAGTACATTGTTGTAAGCTAAGATTATTGGTAGTTACATGCGTGTTAGAATATTGGCTCTTTGAATATGCGATAATCTCTAACTTAAATAATGTATTTAGTATACTAAATTTAAGAACTGTTAATGCGGTATGACTGACTTGTTAAATGAAGTATTTAAATTGTATGTCATTGCACACTTTCTAATTAAAAATTATTTTCATATGTAACTATTTTATGTGCATAATATGCATGTATAAACGTTTCTAATTCATATTTCGAGCTGTATTTGCGCACATCCGAGCACAATTAAAGACATGTTAAGCTGCAGGTCGCGTCAGCGATTAGCAATGTTGCGGAAACTCTCTGACTATACCCACGTATTAATTCTATTGCCTAGAAGTATTAGTTAACTGTATTTGGTATTTTTATTTAAATGAAAAACTTGTAATAAAGTGTTATACATTTAGTTCGGTATGAATCGATATATTACGAAGGGATAGAAAGGCCTATGCATATATGTATGTATAAGCATGAGTCTAAAATTTAAAAACAAACACAATTTTATAAATATAAACTATGCGGCTTAAGCGCAGAACTAACTTTTATTAAGAGTGCTGAAATATACTCAAGCGTTTGACTCTTCAAATTGACAATAACAATTTGTAATTTTTATAAATATTACATATTGGCACATACCAAGGCATATCAAACAGGTAGTAACATTAAGAGCAAAAACAACATTTGTGTGTTACTTCTGGTATCGAAAGTGTCAAAATCTGTGAAATACAGGAAATAAAAAATTGAAATTGAAAAATAAAAATTGTTGCAACTTGCGTTCTTAGTAAATTTGTTTGCTTCTCGAAGCATTGATCCGTCCTTTGCATTGCCCAGTAATTAGCGTTTATGCTGCTGAGTTGGGCGAACGTTTCAAAAGCTGATATTTAATCGCTTCTTTTGGATGGAAAAAGGCTTCACATGCAGAGATTTTAACAATTTAGAATTTTTTAAGAAACTTAAAATATTTGACATTTTCGAGACCAAATTTGAAAAAATCAAATCAGCCCTAACTCATTTTCTTTTCAAATCCAGTACCTACTGTTGAAAAAGTCTGCCGATTACTCAATAAACACCCATTGGTTTTTAAAAATAACTAATACAGTTTAAAATTAGTTATATTATTCAACAAGAAAAGCCTTCGAAAGAAATTCGCAGCCAAAGGACTCGATTTTCTATGCAGCTTTTTCATCACCCCATAAAGAAACCAAAAAGTTAGATAGGGCCTTTCTATATTAAGGTAACGATATGTATGTACGTATGTATTTATAAAAGAGCAATTTGTAAAATGTTCCAATGCACATTCAAGAACTGAATACTTATGTTTTTATGTAGCAGCGGAACGCTATCCCATACATGGTATGCAATTTAAATAAAAATAATCGCTATAGCACGAATTATGCATATAAATACATACATTTTGTATTTTTTATTAGTATTCAAATTAGTAGTCGGCCTTCGCAGTCCAACTGGATTTTGTGGTTAAATTTCCCTTATCACAGTTATTACGTAAAAAGCGTAGTCCTGCTTCAATAGAACGTTCGAGTTCATTGCCTGATTTCGACTTCTTAGCATGCATCGATGGATCATAATCCAGGTCTACTGGCGGAGGTATGGCCGCACCTGAACGCTGGTAATCCGTGTTCTCCTCGGTATCATTTTGTGCTTCATAGTTACGTCTTTGGAAAGTCTTACTTCTTTTCGATGTCTGATAAATGGCGAAATTTTCGGCAGCCGACGCAGATGGCATCATATTGTATTTGTCGGTAGAAAGTAGTTCATTTGGAGGATGCATGCTTGTGAAATTCCTACGTTTAGGATAGTATTGCCTCTCTGGCGAATCATTTACAGGTCCAAATTCTGCAACGCGTTCTCCACGTTTCTTTTCATTCCACTCTTCTTGTGACATGGGCAATCGTTCTGGTTTATATATCCATTTTGGCTCAGGCTCTCCATTTTCTTCGACCGTAGTGTTATCAGTTGCGTATTCTTTTTCTTTATCCCATGGTCGCACGTGAAGTTTTCGCTCTAAGTCACGTTGCTTTTCCTCCCGCTCCTGTTTTCTTTGCAACTTTTCGGCCCTCTTGCGAGCTTTACGTTCTTCTTTTGTCTCCTTTTCTTTATTTACAATCTCTTCCTTCGTTTCATTTTCCTCAAGCGGTGGCAAACCAAGACGCGCACGCTGTCTATTCTTCGCAGCACGAACCCGCTCAGCTACAATTTTTTCACGATGTGCTCGGAGTTCATCGCGCCGCTTTTGTTCTTCTAATGTACGCTTTCTTGTTTCCTCTAATTCTTTCTGCTGCTTTTTGCGCTCTTCTTCGTCTGTAGAGAATGCATAATAGCCGACACCGTGCTGTCGAGCCTCATCGAAGAAAACATCTTGGTAATGAACATCTGCTTTATCGATATTTTCTTGTTCCTTACGCTCCCAGTTGGCGCGTTGTTCATCATGTTTGGACATCATGGAAACCCCATCGCCGAAAACACTTTCGCTTGGCATGGGACCAATTGGCGCATCGACGTCTTCCCCACTAACATCAGATACGTTTTTAGAATTTAGCATCCAATTAGCTTTAGTCTGATCCAATCGCTCGGGCATGCTGGCTGCTAATTCTGCGTCTCTGCGCTGTACTACTTCCAAATCCTTTCGCAAACATTTTCGTGTGCGACCCAAACAATCAGTATATTCCACCCAGTCATCTTCATCCTCATGACTATTGTCAACGTCACTTTCGCTGCGACTGTCTGAATCTGATTCTTTTGTTTCATTCGAGCTTCCATGATTAGGCCTCCCCATCTCTTCAATTAATGCATCGTCTACACGCTCGTCCTGGTGCTTACGATTGAATAATACTAAGCAATTATCATCAGAGTTGAGTTGGCCACCGGTGCGGGACATACGTTCATAGAATTTACTTTTCGCTTCCAGTACACGTCGTGACTTTTCCAGCAACTCGGAATCTTCGTGCTCATAAACGGTAGCACCTTCAAGTTTGTCGACCTCTTTGGCACGTTCCTTCTTATCCCTTTTGGAGACACTAGCGCTGCTAGAGNGTTCATAGAATTTACTTTTCGCTTCCAGTACACGTCGTGACTTTTCCAGCAACTCTGAATCTTCGTGTTCATAAACGGTAGCACCTTCAAGTTTGTCGACCTCTTTGGCACGTTCCTTCTTATCCCTTTTTGAGACACTAGCGCTGCTAGAAGTTGCTTGAACAATGTTTTTTGAGGAATATTCGTTCTGCTGATTGGGTGCTTGAATTGCCTTAGCTTTGTTTACTTCAGCTTGTTTGCGTAGAAGTTCAGCTTTTAAACTTAAAAGTGAAGATAAATTAACGTTGATGACCTTGTTTGGATCATTCATGTTTTTAACAATGTTTGCAGACAAAATATAAAACAATTGTTTTCAGAAAATTAAGTGGAATTAGAGATGTAAAAAGAATCGTGCTATCTGATATCGCAGTATCACAAGCTATCGATGTATGTACAAATATCAATGAATCGATACAATATACATACGGTGACCATATTAATTTGAGCCGATTGGAAGACAAAACATATTTTTGCAAATTTTTTCCACAACAGCTTACAGATCTTAAAGCCTTCTTCAATTTTCCTAGGTGTTTTAGCCCTGAAACAGTATCCTTACAGTAACATCACAAATTTGTAGGATAGTTTTCTGGAGAATTTTACCCCGTAAGATTTATTAAAAGAAATCGTTAAATTTTATTATAATAATGTGCAATTTTATGTCGCTAAGGCTTATCATTAATTGTTGGAATTTTTTTTGTTTATGGTGTTACGAAATTTTTCAAAACAATGTTAATATGTTCAACCATTTTTTTTTCAAATAGAAGCAAATGAGGAGCACTTTCCACCCGCACTTTATTATACTCAATTTTAGTTAGCTACAAAAATGCAAATCCATTTTTTTTCTAAAGATTCTAATTAAAAAGTTTGATATTTTAATGAAATATTGCAGAATTAATTTTTATTTTTTATTTTTGCACAAAGTTGGAAATTTGGTATTTGGTTTTTGTTAGGAAAAGAGCTTTACTTTCATAAAATAAATAATAAACATTAAATGAACTAAGGAAAAGTAGCCAACACTTACAAAAATATTGAGTTCTAATTTCTATTTTGGTCATGTATTCCCCGATTCGAATCACAGCCATTCAGATTAAAAAATAATAACTGTTTATGGAGAAAATTACGATCATATACCAAAATCCCTTAAAACTCGTTCATAAGCATGCCATTTTAATGAGCTGTTAAGGCGTCGAAACTAGAGTCCGACCGATTAATCGGCCGATGCCGAGGCTAGTCGGGCAAAAGAATCGGCATCGGTCGTTTTTGGCCGATTCTTGAATGAGGTAATGGTATTTAATTATTTGATTATGTTTTTCTTTTGCTATAAAAGTTTATAAAACCATTTGATCTTGAAATGAATTTATATAAATATAAATATAAATTCATTTCAAGCACAAATGTTTTTATAAACTTGTATAATAACAAAAGAAAAACGGCCGATGCCGATTTTTTTGGCCCATACTAGCCTCAGCAGCGGCCGATTAATCGGTTGGACTCTAGTCGAAACACCGAATACGGGACAAATACAGGACATTAAAAGAAATATAGAACATTTGGACACCGTACACCGACGCCGAAGCCGAACATTAAGTAGTTTTAAGTTTCAAAAATAATGGGTCTGTGGTTTTTGATTCCGTAACAAATTATGGGAAATGTTTAGTACCACTCACACCGTTTTTTGGGTGGGGGCGGAGGGGAAGGGGGCGGGGCCCTCAAAACACCCCCCAATAGAAAGGAGACAGTCGCCGCTTTCTAAAAAGGGGAACCCCTCCCTTGGACTCCTCCCACAGGCACCTAGGGAACCGTTTGAAAAAGGGGGAAAAACGGATTTTTCTTAGGCAAACTGAGCAGTTTGAAGTGGAATATGACCCAACTAACAGAAACCGTGGGATTTTTTAATAAAAGAAATTATGCCAAATTAGATATGGGGGGATTTTGAATAAAGAATAAAAAGTTAATTAAAAATAGAAAAAAA
>NW_016160011.1:45844-51709 GCF_001687245.7 Rhagoletis zephyria | reverse complement strand
AAAGGAAAATGTGAGGTTAAATTGTACTTTTTTTACAACTTTAACAACGAATTACTTAAAAACTATAAGCCTCCGGAGGGGGGGGTTTCAGATTTAGAATCACAAAAAGCCGCTCTAAACCCCCTCATTTTTTTTTCAAAGCCTGGTCCATTATTGGAAAATTTTCCCCAATTTTTTAAATTTTTGTGTATTTTTCTAGCACTCAAAATCGAATTTTTTGTGACACATTTCTCGGCGCACTTGAAATCACAACAGTGATGAGCTAAGTTTTGTGACTCTGCTAGAATAGAGGGGTTAATTTAAGTATAAACTGGCACTGAAAAACTGGCCCTAAGAGATTTGATCGTCTATTTAATTAAAAAAAAAAATTATTCGCAATCGGAATGCAATCGCAACCAGAAACGATTTAAGAAACCCGACAGCTAATCCATAAGGGAATGGAAATGTATGTTAAAGAAAGAAAGAACAATAAAAAATATACATCTTTATCCTGTTTTTTGTCCATCTGAACGAATTTTAAAAGTTCTATAAAAATGTATTATGTTTGAAAGGCAACCGCCTTCAGCTGCAAGTTGAAGTTGCAAGTTTCTCAACATGGGAGAGAATTCGGGAGCATTTTTTCTTACTCTGTGGTATTTTGAGTGTTGGATAATTTTTGCTGGATTTTCGACGAGCAAACCTATTGTCTAGTGTAAACGCGCCGTTACCAATCCCAAAAATTACACACACCCACACAAAAAACACACATGCTCGTCATTTTCTGACATTTATCTTGTTACGCTTTACTTGCAGTTTTTGCCGTATGCTTTTAAACTTGTGCAAGGTGCGACAATTAGCTCGAAAAATCCAAATTTAATGAACATTCTTGTGGAAAAAATAAATGTAATGGCCAGCCAGTGATTTTAATTTTTCAACGGCCAAAAACTCGACTGTGTGGCAAGCGATATACATACGTTAGTGGGTGGCAAGATCATATTCCATAAAAAAATTCTCGTACTACGGTAGCGGCAAATGTATAGAACCTCAGAGAGAAAAAATAAGTAGACATAAAAGTTTTAAGCAAGTATATTCAGTCCAAATTACTGAAAATTGTAGAATACTCCTGAAAAAAACCCTTTCTGTTAGGTTTTTCCAAATTCGACTTAAGCAGTACCTTGTGTAATAAACCAAGAGGAGGAGGTGTGAGAAAACGTTGGTAAAAAAGTAATTGAAGTTAATACATATTTGAAATATCGGGCTGCGAAGGAAAAACAAAATTATTTATCTAGTAGCAAAATCACTTTGTGAAACTAATCATCTTAGAACAGAATCCTAAAGTGGTGAGATGTCGCAGCACGTGCAAGATGCCACTGTCTTTGAGCGACGGTTGCGGCCAATTTATGGTGAGTGTATGGGGACACGTGCATATTAGAGCATGTGCATGTATGCGTTAGCGGATACATGACTGGGATACAAGATACCAATGATTTTTTTCTTAAATGAATCTAGTTCTGAAGTTTAAAATTACGATTCATTTTACATTTCTAGATAGTCTGGAAGTTGGAAATAACCGCAAAGCTCTTCAAGAGACCGAAAAACTCCTTAAAAAACATCCAAATATGTGGTGTGCTCGTGCATTAAAGGCATTGGCTCTACTGCGTTTGGGTCGATATGATGAGAGTCAAGTCATGTTAAGAACTGTGAGTAGCGAGAAGCCGGTGGATGATCCAACACTACAAGTTCTATCTTTCTGCTACAAAGAATTGGAACAATGTAAGTGTTTCTTGCTTCGATGTTCTTGCACGCTCCTATCGTCTGTATTTGTATACTAGAAAGCTTAAATATCCGAATTTACATATATATGTATGTACATATATACTTGAACGACTACCCTGTAGGGAAATGAGTTGTACAAAGTTTGAATGTTTCAGGATTTAATTTTTAGATTGTCAAAATAAGATTAGCAGTAGGGTTATTTTCTTGTACACAATTTAAATTTGATGAAATATGGTGAAATAATTAAGTTTGCGTACTTCAGTATCGGCTTCGAGGGTGACGGTAACTAAAAAAAATCTTTTGATTCCGCCAATAATAATAATGTATATTATTTGATCGCATCTCTCAACTTTTTGTTGATGGAGTTAATCAATTTGTGCACTGAATGGCTCATATGTAAATGCTACTTTTTGTATCAACTCGTATGTAAAATATATTAGAACGTATCAGAAAAGTAGCATTTACATATGCAAACACATATCGTGTAAGAGCGTACTAAAGAAAAAAAAAGGCTGTTTAGTTGGCAATGAAAATAGTAAGAAGGTATGGTATAGACAAATTTAATGAACGGAGAGCAAATTTTAGAAAGATTTTTTGAGCTCATACTAAGATATTTTGGGTAAGGCTTCTAATTAAATCTTGCGATACTCAATTTTTGACCTAACCAGTCCACAAAGCAAAGTTTGAAGTGTGTAAGGTTTCGTAAACGTCTGACAGTTGCGGCGAATAAAAACTGATATCGAATGTGAGTGCGAAAGAATATAATCGACATGATTACAAAACAGAGTCCGGATATAATAAGATGTATGCAAAGTATTGATATATGAATGTTGAGCGATTGGCGACGAAACCGTGCTAGTTTGTAGCAATGAGGTTTTTAACGGTGAAAACCAGTTCACAATTTACAACATTTAGTTGCGGACATAATTTTTGTTCCCATTTTTACATTTTATTATCAGGAAAAACTACAAATTGAAACAAATATATTCGTTTTGCTTTACAATTTTTGGGAATATTTGTTTACATGGAATTCACGACAAGACCAAATATTACTGACTTTGTCATGCAGTGATCATTGATGACACTCAAGCAATTTTTTATAAGTGACCTTAAATATCTCGGACGTTGTTCGTCCATAGAGCTACATCTGCTATGTATGTATATATATACGATGTCACTAACGTCGCATTAGTAACGATGCCACCGGTGACCATTTTCGATAGCTGGCTTATGTTGGGGAAAGGTCTCCGAAAGGGTCGCCGAAAAGGTCTCGCTAAAGACTATTATTGTCTCTGGAAAGGTTTTGGCCTTAAAAATCGTTTTGATTCAAACTTTCACCAATTTTGGAAACACTATCGTTAGTTTTTTTTTTTTATACTATAAACCTAATAGTCTTAAAAAATTATCAGGACTTTATAAAAGAAGTGTTAGGATTTATTGAAAAACGTGTAAATGCTTACATTTTTAGATTTTTTTTTTGTATACTTTTCATGATCTAAATTAACTTATTTTGTATAGATACAAAAGTAAAAGGAGAAAAATATTTTTAATAACTGCGTTAATACATTTACGAATTGTGAGTCCTTCAATTAATATTAGCTCGTTCCCGAATTCCAAAAAGTTTTTTATAAACTCCCGTCAGTTTATGAGTTTATGGGAGTAATTTGGGATTTTTCGGCACTTTTGAAACACCATTCTGTTTGAAATAAATTAAATATTTTATAACATCCCGATTTGTTGGTAGCTTGTTGTATTTACAGCTGCGAAGCTCCTACAATAAAACTTGACACTTTCAACAAAATTAATTTTTAATATAAAATTAAAAAGTTTAAAAAACAAACGAAAACGACACTGAAGATAGCAAAACGCCAAAACCGATTTGCATCCAAACCAAATTTGATAAGGGATGACGAAAATTCGTTCTTGAGAAAACGGCCCTAAAAGACTAGGGATAGTATTTCCAAATTAGTGAAGGTATAAATCAAAACGGGTTTTAAAATTATAGTTCTGAGCGCGACCTTTTCGGCGACAAAAAAAAAGCTGCTTTTAACAGGTGCCTAAAAAAATGGAACACCCAAAGCTTTTTCTCTACTATTTTTCTTTCATACATATATGTATGGTTTTTCAGTGATAGTTTAATCTTAGATCATAAACTGCGTTTATCTTGAACAGCTGGCTGACATTTGATTGGTTAATCTTAGTTTAAACCAGCCAGCTCGAGTGATTAAACTAAGTTTAAACCACAGCCGTGCACTGAAAATCTGTCCTCCTGTGTATTAGTATAGCGGTATTCTCGATGCGTTGCATACTGTCTAGCATGGTGCATAGATAGCATAAATAGCATGATTGGATAATTTTGTTGTTATCCAATCGTCACTTGGATTCCCGTAAGGAAATAATGAAGTTGGTGCTATCAAAGTCTTGCTGAATTTTCATATTGCATTTCTACCTAAAACTAAGGAAACCATCCTTTGTGATTGTAGCACACAGCAATTAGTTGTCTGCGAAAATTTTGTGCACTCATTAAGTCTAAAATTTTGGCGTCCGCTTATGCACAAAAGCATGTGGGCGCATGTATACATATGTATGTACTCGTAGTAGTCGTTGCTGTGGCACACGCCAGCATAGCACCTAGATATAATTTATTAAAAACGTTTTAATATTCAGACACCAAGCATTATTATTTACAAGTATTTAATTGACACGTTATTTATAGAATTATTTTTAAAAGCGAACATTATCCTTTGCAGTGGACAAAATTGTATATTTGTACAATAATGCCGTAAAACAATCGCCCGGCAATGAGGAACTTCTGGCCCACCTCTTTATATCCCATGTACGTCTGGAGGATTTCAAATCGCAGCAATCGGTTGCGCTGCAACTGTATAAAGCACAGCCAAAGACCGCGTATTATTTTTGGGCCGTGATGAGCGTTGTTCTACAGGTACACAAAAATATTTTTTATGTGTATAAATATAGAATTCTGTGGCTTTTTCTTTTTAATTACATGCATACATATATGCTTATTTGCAGGGAATACGTGGCCCAGAAAGCAAGTTTCCTGAAAAAACCAAAATTTATTTAGCACTCGCGCAGCGCATGGTTGAAAAAATGATCAATGAAAACAAACTCGAGTCGGAACAAGAAGTTTTTCTTTATTTGCATATTTTAAAGTTACAAGCAAAGTTTAAAGAGGCATTGGAATTCCTTAACGGCGCGCTTTGTGAAAAATTGTATCCGGGAGCTCCCGTCTATATGAAAATTGATTTGCTAAAACAGTTAAAAATGTGGCAAGAGACAAATACGCTGCTTAAAGATTTATTGAATGATGAGTAAGTGAAGATAAAAATTGGAATATTTCGTAAATAACTCTATACAGATGTACATATCGCACATTTTCTGCAAGTATGCGGAAATGCCCGCTACCTGTTGTCGCATACTAATTCCCTAAGTGTTTTTGGGGAGTGTGGCTGGAGTGACAGTTTGTTCTTGGCCAGATTTAAATCTGGATCGTTCCGGTTACGTAGACCCGACTGTCGTGGGAACGCCCGTTACCTGTTCTACTAAGTTTTGTAAAAATTTCATAGCTAGACTGATTATAAATAGCTTATTAGAACAAAATACCCAATAAACATTAAGCTTGGTTAACAATTCGAAAATGATTTGATAACTAAAATTTGTTTTTAAGTCTCACCTTCCATAACGAATTTGGAAATGGTTAGTATTCGATCCGAGAACTAGGTCATTCTTCAGCAAAAGGGAACCTTCGCTATCGAATGCATTTTCCCTTCGTTATTAATTCGAAATCCAGCCCATTGAAATTTTAATGAGGAGAGTGATTGTCTTATTACCCCTTCGAAAATGAGCTGGATTTCACTTTCTATCTTTTTACTATGGATCTCATTTTTTTCGACCCATTTCGAGTGTATTTGCAATATACTATAAACGCTGGAAAACTTAAGGTTAGTTATGAGTTCGTTGTCATTTCGATATTCATATTGGATATCGAAGGCCATTTTCGAACGTTCACCACATGTTTATTGGGTATGTATTCACTTTTACTACATATTCAAAACTTAAAAGCCGTTTTTCTCGAGTTTCTGATTTTTT
>NW_016160011.1:20846-31910 GCF_001687245.7 Rhagoletis zephyria | reverse complement strand
AAAATATTTTTTATGTGTATAAATATAGAATTCTGTGGCTTTTTCTTTTTAATTACATGCATACATATATGCTTATTTGCAGGGAATACGTGGCCCAGAAAGCAAGTTTCCTGAAAAAACCAAAATTTATTTAGCACTCGCGCAGCGCATGGTTGAAAAAATGATCAATGAAAACAAACTCGAGTCGGAACAAGAAGTTTTTCTTTATTTGCATATTTTAAAGTTACAAGCAAAGTTTAAAGAGGCATTGGAATTCCTTAACGGCGCGCTTTGTGAAAAATTGTATCCGGGAGCTCCCGTCTATATGAAAATTGATTTGCTAAAACAGTTAAAAATGTGGCAAGAGACAAATACGCTGCTTAAAGATTTATTGAATGATGAGTAAGTGAAGATAAAAATTGGAATATTTCGTAAATAACTCTATACAGATGTACATATCGCACATTTTCTGCAAGTATGCGGAAATGCCCGCTACCTGTTGTCGTTGTAACAGCATACTAATTCCCTAAGTGTTTTTGGGGAGTGTGGCTGGAGTGACAGTTTGTTCTTGGCCAGATTTAAATCTGGATCGTTCCGGTTACGTAGACCCGACTGTCGTGGGAACGCCCGTTATCTGTTCTTCTAAGTTTTGTAAAAATTTCATAACTAGACTGATTATCAATAGCTTATTAGAACAAAATACCCAATAAACATTAAGCTTGGTTAACAATTCCAAAATGATTTGAAAACTAACATTTTTTTAAGTCTCACCTTCGATAACGAATTTCGAAATGGATGGTATTCGATCCGAGAACTAGGACATTCTTCAGCAAAAGGGAACCTTCGCTATCGAATGCATTTTCCCTTCGTTATTAATTCGAAATCCAGCCCATTGAAATTTTAATGAGGAGAGTGATTGTCTTATTTATCCCTTCGAGNTTCGAAATCCAGCCCATTGAAATTTTAATGAGGAGAGTGATTGTCTTATTACCCCTTCGAAAATGAGCTGGATTTCACTTTCTATCTTTTTACTATGGATCTCATTTTTTTCGACCCATTTCGAGTGTATTTGCAATATACTATAAACGCTGGAAAACTTAAGGTTAGTTATGAGTTCGTTGTCATTTCGATATTCATATTGGATATCGAAGGCCATTTTCGAACGTTCACCACATGTTTATTGGGTATGTATTCACTTTTACTACATATTCAAAACTTAAAAGCCGTTTTTCTCGAGTTTCTGATTTTTTTGATTATGCGACTCTTGGAGCAGATGTCCGATATGTCTAAGTATGTGCTAAAAACATAGTGGAGCGGTAACAAAGAGCATCGAGCAAAGCGTCGATTACAAACGTATATGTTTCAATGGGAGCGGNACTACATATTCAAAACTTAAAAGCCGTTTTTCTCGAGTTTCTGATTTTTTGGATTATGAGACTCTTGGAGCAGATGTCCGATATGTCTAAGTATGTGCTAAAAACATAGTGGAGCGGTAACCAAAGAGCATCGAGCAAAGCGTCGATTACAAACGTATATGTTTCAATGGGAGCGCGCATATTGAAGAGCAAAGCCTAGAGCTTTGCTCGATGCTAGCTCGTCGCTTTGCTCGCCGCTTCACTATGTTTTTAGCCTTAGGTTGATAAACTACTTATTAGCACCATCTTTTGATTCAAAATTGTATGGTTTAACATATTTTTTTGCAAGACGTGACCGTTGGGACTACTATCAGGACTACTTAGGAAGCTGTTTTGAGTTGCAAAAGGAAAATTCACTAGATTCGCCGGAGGAGAAAACAGATGACCAAAAGGAAACAGGTGGACTAAATACATTAGACGAGTGCCACGATTTTCTATGCCAGGTTTGCTAATTTCGCACCTTTTAACTATTTATGTTTATTAAATATAATTCTTTAGATGATTGAGTCCGCTGAGCGCAAAGTACGTGGTCCATATCTTGCACGCCTGGAGCTCCATAAGCGCATGCGCGCAGAAGGCATGGATGCAGAAGCTCTGCTTGGTGATTTTGCTGAGCTAATCATTGAATATTTCCGTTTATTTGGCGATAAGCCATGCTGCACACACGACATTGCGCTCTTCTTGCCCTCCATCAGCATGGAGGCGCGACAGCACGTAGCTACTAAACTACTGCTGGAAAGTGGCATTAGTTCCACGACTTTGCCACAGAATGTAAGTCCGAAGTATTTTATATTTTCAATTGGTATAGATTATAATGTGATGTATTTCAGAAAGAACAAATGCAAAAGCACATATGTGCTTTACAGATTTCACGCATTTGTGGTTCACATCTAGACTTGCAAACAGATCACTTGCTAGCTTTTTATACCGCTCTGAAATTACACTATGAGCATGGATTGAGTTCTTTCGGGAAGAACTTGCTGCATACCGATATGGGTCCATCCGACCCATACGCGCTGTTGGCCGCAAATGTCATGTACGATGTTAGTTTAAGAGAAGAAAAATCAGACCGGATCTTTGAGGCTCTTTGCCTGCTACAATATGTGCTTCGTAATAGCACAAGCAATTTCCATGTGAAACTGCTTAGTTTAAAGATTTATCACATGTTCGGCTGTATGTTGGGTGCACAAGAAATGTACGATTACTTGGACATTAAGCAGATACAACTTGACTCAATGAGCTATATCCATTGCAATTTATTGCCACTGAGCGGCCGATTCTCCATGGCACGCACCGTTTTTGACGCCACCTTAAAGTTTTTCACCAACAGCTATAAGGAGCGCTTGGAATACATAACATTGACATATCGTTTCTGTACCTTTTCCAAATTGGAAGAGTTTATGAACTTTAAAGAGCGTCTTACCAATAGCATTCATTATGTGAGCACCTCTATAGAGGCGCAACTGTGTGATCTTGTTATGCTATATGGCAATGTGCGACAGAATCTAGCAACATACACTGCGATGAGCATTGAACCTGCCGACGATCGCATTTCATGGCATGAACTTTCCGACAATCGCGATTTGGGCGCATTGATACGCTGGGACCCCGTGCATTTGGTTAACGTAGAGGAAGATCGCAAGGAGTCCTTCGACCAGGAAGTGGAAGTGCTACAAATACGTCAACTACTGCTGCGGCTAGTGGCATCGTTTGTAGACATTTTCTATCAGAAGACGAACTTGGATGTAACAAATTCGGCAAAGGGTAATCAAAAAACCGCTAATAGCAATAGTAACAATCAAAATAACATAACAAACGATGTGGAAACCATTAGAGAAACTGACACGATCGAGCTGCTGCGCGAGTCATGGTCTGGTCTATTTCAGCGTCTGCGTCTCATGAGCTACAAACCATTGTCGAATCGTTATCTAGTCAATCTGCTGCCGACCCGATTGCATCTGTTGCTTGAAGTGCCGTATGAAGAGTTCTTTAGTTCGGTGGCGCAGCTTATTCTGGATCTGTACACCGGAGCCGCCAATCTGCCTATACAATGCAAAATAGTTAGTGACAACGCGACTAAAATTGTGCAACTTTGCACACAAGTCATATCGGAGAGTGACGCAGCGATGGATGGCCTTTGGCGGAGACGTGAATGGCAAAACAAGGTCGCAGCCTGTGTAGAGGTATAAGCTCGCTAATAGAAATAGCTGGATAAATATACTATGTGACTATTTTTTTTTATTCATTTGCATTCAGATACTGTCTCTGTTCGCTTTTCTTCTGTCGATGATCTATGAAAAGTTGCAACAACCAGGAAAGAGCAAGCCACGGAAAAGACCGGGGCAGGAAAATAGCGATGTGAATGTAATTCATGAAAAAGAACGTAGCCAGTTAGTTGTTGAGTTGATGCGTCATTTGAAAAAGCAATTTCAAAACTGCGAAACTGCCATTAGTAAGTGATCTGATTAAAGTAAATATTAAAAAAAGTAAATTCTTGACTTCTTTCTTCATAAAGCTAATTGGAAGACCCCAATGTTGCCGCGGGAGCTGAATTCCTTTATGGCGGACATGTCACTGAAGCCAGAAGTAGAAGCAACGCTCATAGGCGACGTGGCATCAATCTTCAAAGAATCACATGAGCTTATGGTTACAGAACTCCGAAATTTGATCAAAGATAAAATGCGTATGTTGAGCAAGTAAATAGCTTGTCATGGTTGCTACCCGTTACAACAGTGTTCTTTTTGCTGTGCAAATAAAACAAAAATACCACATACATATATACGAAAAACAACAGTGAATTGAGAAATTTTAAAGGAAAACATTGCGTTTTAAATAAGAGAACAAATCATCTACTACATAAAAAAAAGATTGGGAGTTAAAATATAGAAAAAAATGCAATTATTTTAATTTACAAAAACTTTTGAATGGAAAAATGTTAATGATTTCGACCTTCCAATCTTCATGATTATTCTACTGACTATACTTAAATTTTAATCAGCACCTAATAGACAACTAAACTATTGGGTATATTTTGTTATTTAATTTTTAGTTAATAAATAAACCACTTGGGATATTTATTTGATTTGGTTTCATGGATTTCTAAAATATAACGTCTTAAGTAAATTGTTACTATTTTCAATCCTAGCGTATTTCTCCTGTGTTTGAACTTGACTAATCTCCTTTTACAAATTACGCTACATGTATGTAGGCGTTTACATTAAATTGAAAATGCAGCCAATAGCAAATTACTGTTCTTTTTTTATGATAAAGTTTATTGAGGAAATAAATGGATGCTTCCTTAACTAATTATTTAGCTTACTGCTTCTAGTTTGAAAATAATTTTCCGGGCAGTCAAATTCCAAATTAGCAAAAATATGCTTGTATATCAAAGGAAATTATAGTACATTTTTATACAGTGTTTAATTCTTCTTGCCGCTTAATTTGCTTAATAAGCACTTTGGAACGGGGATCATTTTGATGTTGTAGTGTTTCCAGGTGCGCCCGAAGATGGTGACCCCGTGTAAAGCGTTTACCACAAATGCCGCAACTATTTAAAAATTTAAAGTGGATGCCTACCCAAAACTACCGATGAAAACTTTCTAATACATACCTAAATGGTTTTTCTCCAGTGTGTGTTAGCATATGCGCTTTTAAAACCCCTGAATACGTGAAATTTTTGCCACAGATATCGCAATTATAAGGCCGCTCATTTCGGTGCACTCTAAATTAAAATGCAATTAAGATTCCTGTAGTTTTTTTGAATGAATTTTACCTCTCATGATCAATCCTATTGGAACGAGAAGCAAATTTACGATCGCAATATCGACACGCGAATGGTCGCTCTCCAGTATGTGTGCGTATATGTCGTGCCAATACACATTTAAGATGAAACGAATTACCACAAATTCTATAAGTTGGTAAAACTTGAATAGGATTTCTCTAAATCAACGTACCTATACAGCTGAGTTCTCAACTTGACTTACTCGCATTCGTAGATGCGCTCATTTCGGTGACGCCTCATATGCACCTGAAGCTCATGATTTCGGGGATATATATTACCGCAGATTTCACATATATGAATCCGTTTCTCTTTCTTGATTTTCTTTGTCTCTGCTAGTTTTACCTTTTTTACTTTTTTTGGTGTTCTGGTAGTGGGCGACGGTTGCAGTCGATCCTGCGATTCTTGTGAACTATCGCCATAATCTTCGATAATTAAACTGTCATCCACTCCTTCATCAAGCATGGGCGTTTCTAAGTAAATTTCCTCTTCATATTTAATATCAGGTTGTGACTCATTTACGGGGGGTTCTTCAGCATTTAGTACTTCTGTTTTTTCACTGTATTCCTGGATATATTGGGGCTGGTTTTCTTCATTTTTGTTGGGATTAGAGGATTTGCAGACAAATTTTCGTAAATAATCGTCGGAATTTTTGCATATAATTCGGAATTTGTGAGCAATTATTAGGAAAGCATTGCACTTCTTGCATATATTTGTAGGAAGTTTCGGCTCGGTAAGGATCTGTTGGGTAATTTCGTGTTTTAAATACATACGTCATTGTAAATTAAAGTTTATCTACATATTTCATAAACATGAAAATATAATATTTATATTTCACACCAAACTCATCGTTATTTTATTAAATTTGGTCTTTATTATTTATTGGCCTGGCATAGTAATTATCTAGAATTAATTATAGGTTTAATTACCTTTATGCCTCCACAACTCTCGATTTTTTTGTATAGATACACAGAATCTGCATCCTTGTCGAAGATAGATGTCATTTCTTCTCCGCTTTGAAGACAGATGCGGCATACCGTTGTCGGCGCGTCCAAATCCAGTTTAATTTTCAGCATGATGCAATAACACCTTTTATTATTTCATCATTAGTTTTCACCATATAAAAACTTAATTAGATCTAATTTGTTACGAAAATTCTGCTAAAATTTATAAAAAAGGAAATGTCATAATTATTAGAGCTGGAGAAACATCGATGGAAAGAAATATCGATGAATCGATGTCTTTATATGAGCTGTTTAGAATAAACATCGATGTTTTCGCAAGAAGTCCATTATACCATGGTCTGACCGACAACGAAAACACTTTGAAAACGTGTTTTGGGAGTGTGGGCTGAAGGCTGTTCACACCGGCTGTTAGTGTTTTCATTGACATTTCTTACATCCTCTGATTACAGTTTTGCTACACAAAAACAAAACCAAAATGCTTCTCCCTCATTTTCTTTTCATTAGCAACCTCTTACTTTCATTCTTATTTTACTTTTGCCAGCCAATTAAAAATAAATCCGAAATGGCGTATTAAAGATGATAAAATATGACTTTCACTTCGATAAATAATCGAAAAAAAAACTAGTGAAGACACCGATTGGAATGAGTGGAACGTGAGTTTTCAAGTAGTTTTCAGCGAAAACTGGTTTTCGTTTGATAGATTTTACATGGACGAAAACACGAGTTTTAAGTCGAAAACCAGTTTTAGCAACGAAAACATGTTTTCGATATCGGTCAGAATATGGTATAAACAAACAAACGTTAAAAATGGAACAGTAAAGAACAATCGACGAACTATCGATTGCACTACATAAATCTTAATAGGGGTCTTCATCTAAAGCGATAGATTGTTTAAATTTATCAGTTTGTCCGCTTTCTTTTATGCACGCGCCTTAGTAAATAATTGCAAAAAACTGTTTATTATTTAACTAGTTTCGTTTCATTCCTACCTTGTACATTGTGTTCATTTGCNATGCACGCGCCTTGGTAAATAATTGCAAAAAACTGTTTATTATTTAACTAGTTTCGTTTCATTCCTACCTTGTACATTGTGTTCATTTGCTTTTGTGTGTTCGTAGCAAAAACGAATACCTGGCAACCTGTAAGCGTTGAATTTTGCTAAAATTTATACATTTATCCATCAAATCTGTTTGATTAAATATATTTGCATACAAAGTTTGACAGTTCGTATATTAAAATGATAAATTTTTCACCTTATCAAGTTTATCAAGAGTTAGTGATAGAACTTTTTAGAAAAGTATCGATACTAGTCCTCATTTATAATACACTAAAAAAGAATCGATGCCAGTACTCATATTTGCAAAAAAGTATCGATAATACTCGTACTTCCAAGTATTTTTAGGGCAAACGCGAAAAGTTAACAAAAATCAGATTGCTCTGTTACATATACATATGACCTCTTTCTTTTTGTAAATTGAATAGGCATTGCATTGAAGTCTGATCTAACAATGAACGTTATGCCCATGGGATAATTTTGAAACCTTTCTCAATGTAATTGAAAAAAAAAAATTACCTAATCAAGTTTTTAAAACGTCTATACTTTTCGGTATTCGCGATATTTACTCAGTACTTGTCAAAAAGTATCGAGTCCTCGATACTACTCAGTACTAATGAAAAGTATCGATATTCTGTACTCGGTACTCGTATCGTTCTATTACTAATCAAGAGTTTGTCACTTTTGATGAAGACCCCTAATATTTATACTAATGGTTCAATGGTAAAACAAAGTTTTNTTATATGATTTTAAAATGTTGGCAAACTTAAAAAAAAAATCATGGCCGACAAATTGAGAGAACGGTTATACCTTGCTGTGTTTTTATCATGACTAGACTGTCTCTCTTTGATTTCGGAATGCTTACACATTGAGATGTTAGCTTACTACCAATATAGAAGTATTACATATATGACAAAACCTAAACACAAAACGAATGGCTGAAACGATTAAAAATAATATGTTTTTTAAGTGAATTTAATTTGCATACATACGTATATAACGTTCTCTATAAAGCAATTGTCACATACGACAAGCAAACGTTTATTCTTAGACCCGTTCCCACGACAGTCGGGTCTACGTAACCGGAACGACCCAGATTTATATCTGGCCAAGGACTGTCACTCCAGCAACACTCCCCAAAAAGTCTTTGGGGAATTTGTATGCTGCTACAACAACAACATCGACCTATCTCAGAATTTTATTGAAGAAACCCCTACCTCAGAATTCGGTTCAAAAACGCCCTATCTCAGCTGCCGATTCAAAAACGCCCTATAGCACCACATTTTCAATACATTTTCATTTGAGATAGGGCATTTTTGATATCTGAGATGGGTCGTTCTTCAACCAAATTCTGAGACGGCGTTTTTCAATAAAATTCTGAAATAGGGCGTTCTTCATTCAAATTCTGAAGTAGGGCATTTTCGAACTGGCTGCCGAGATAGGTCCACTCAGGTGTTGATATATGTACATACATATGCACAAGAAAAAAAAAATTGTGAAATATACAAACAAAAATTATTTAGATTAATTAAGTAGTTGACTAAATGCCATATATGTATATAAGTACACATAATTAAATATGTTCATAACTTTTTTAAAGAAGATAACAATAATAAGCAATCCATACGAAAACATGAATATTTTAGATGTATCGATATACAATGTACAAACACTTAAATTTACTTTCGATTCCTCTAGTTTGGTGAACTTGACAACGATCGTATGGCGTTTTTAGAAGATAACTCTGCAGCCAATTCCGATGAGCTTACTTACTATTCAAACTCACAATTTGAAGTATTAAAGCATGAGGAAACGCTCAGTTCAGATGTACCTATTAACAAATTCTTTTATGATGAACCACAAGCAGAAAATTTACATGAAGAAAAATCAAAAAGAAATGACCATGAATTCGAAATTAGCACGAAAACTGTATCGGTTAAATCACAAGTTACACGTGGTCGAAGAAAAATATCTAATATTAAGAAGCCTTCACAAAAGAATAAATCAAGGTACGGGGGTGATTCTTCGAATGAGTGGGCGAAGAAAGCACCAAGTAATTATATATGCAGCTTTTGTGGCAATGTTTACACTGAGAAGGCAAAATTGACATTGCATCTAAGGATACACACCAAGGAGAAACCGCATGAATGCGAGTAAGTAGATTTGTAAGTATACAAACTAAAATAAATAAAATTAAAGCCGAAACTTCCTGCAAACATATGCAAGAAGTGCAAGCTTTTCTCTATAATTGCTCAAAATTTCGAATTATATGCAAAAATTCCGACATTATTTACGAAAATTTGTCTGCAAATCCTCTAAACCCAACAAAAATGAAGAAAACCAGCCAATAATCCAGGAATACAGTATGAAAAACAGAAGTACTAAATGCTAGAAGCACCCCCGTAATGAATCGCAACATGATATTAATATGAAGAGGAATTTACTAGAAACGCCATGCTTGATGAAGGAGTGGATGACAGTTTAATTATCGAAGATTATGGCGATAGTTCACAGAATCCAGGATCGACTCAACCGTCGCCCACTTACCAGAACACCAAAAGAAAGGTAAAAAATAAAACTCGAGACAAAGAAAATCAAGAAAGAGAAACGGATTCATATTTGTGAAATCTGCGGAATATATATCCCCGAAATCATGAGCTTCAGGTGCATATGAGGCGTCACGAAATGAGCGCATCTACGAATGCGAGTAAGTCAAGTTGAGAACTCAGCTGTATAGGTACGTTGATTTAGAGAAATCCTATTCAAGTTTTACCAACTTATAGAATTTGTGGTAATTCGTTTCATCTTAAATGTGTATTGACACGACATATACGCACACATACTGGAGAGCGACCATCGCGTGTCGATATTGCGAATCGTAAATTTGCTTCTCGTTCCTAGGATTGATCATGAGAGGTAAAATTCATTAAAAAACTAAGGAATCTTAATTGCATTTTAATTTAGGGTGCACCGAAATGAACGGCCTTACAATTGCGATATCTGTGGCAAAAATTTCTCACGTATTCAAGGGGTTTTAAAAGCGCATAATGCTAACACACACTGGAGAAAAACCATTTAGGTATGTATATAGAAAGTTTTCAGTACGGTATTTTTAGGCATATTAAATTTTTAAATAGTGCGGCATTTGTGGTAAACGCTTTACACGGGGTCACCATCTTCGGGCGCACCTGGAAACACTCAACATCAAAATGATCCCCGTTCCAAAGGCTTATTAAGCAAATTAAGCGCAAGAAGAATTACACATGTATAAAATGTACTATATTTCCTTTGATATAAATTTTTTCTAATTTGGACATATGTGACATGTTCTCTAAAGATGCCGAAAATTATTTTCAAACTAGAAGCAGTAATAGTAAATAAGTTAAGGAAGCATCCCATTAATTTCCTCAATAAACTATCATAAAAAAAGAACAGTAATTTTTATTGGCTGCATTTTTAATTTATTTTAATTGAACGTATGTAGGGTCCTCACAAATTATTTAACTGTTTTTTCTCAGATTTACGGATATTTTGTTTTTGTGAATTAAACCAATAAAAAAAACACTATTTGTAAATAAAACTGACAACTATCAAAGACACGAGATCGGTGTGAAGACGTAGTGTAAGAAGTTTGGTTTTCTTAAATTTTTCCCTCTGAGCTCCTCCGTCGGGGAAAATTCCACAACAAATGAGACGATTTTTTACCAGAGATCGGGAAAATAACCATCGACTTTTTATGGTGTTTATCACTGACACAAACACAAACCTCTCAAGCAAAATGTGTTTCTCACCGTGGCAAATCTCTGTGTTTTCTACTGTGGGTTATTTATAATTTAGAAATTACATACCTATTTCTAAGTCTTTATTATTTCA
>NW_016160011.1:0-16941 GCF_001687245.7 Rhagoletis zephyria | reverse complement strand
TCGGTAAGGATCTGTAAGGTAATTTCGTGTTTTAGAATGCATCTTAATAAATTATGGTTTGTTCGGCCATTTATTACACTCTAACAAAAAAAAAAAAACTAAAATAAATTATGGTTTATCTCCATATAAAAAAAATATTTATATTTTGCACTAAACTTATCTCGTTATTTTATTAAATTTAGTCTTTATTTATTGGCCTTGTATAATATTTTATATGTTGTACTTGCCTTTATGCCTCCACAACGCTCAATTTTCTTGTATAGGTATACCGAGTCCGCATCCTTGTCGAAGATAGATGCCATTTCTTCTCCCGTTTCTCCGCTTTGAAGACAAATGCGGCACACAATAGTCGGTGCATCCAATTCCAGCTTAGTTTTCACCATGATGCAATAACACCTTTCATTATTTCATAATGAGTTTTCACCATATAAAAACTTAATTATATCTAATATTCTGTAGTTTTGTTACGAAAATTCGCAAAAATTTATAAAGGAAATAACAAAGATATCGGTCAAGTAGGGATGAATCAACGAGGTTTGGGTAAAAAAATATCGATATTTTTCCAGAAAACAATGGAGAAATACATCGATATTTTTATGGGCCTGTCACACCATCAATACGGATCGCGATGTTTGCGTTCTCACGACAGACGGGTCTACGTTACGGGAACGACCCAGCTTTATATAAGGCCAAGGACTGTCGCTCCAGCAACACTCCCCAAAAACTCTTTGGAAAATTTGTATGCTGTTACAACAACATCGCGATATTTGGATCGTGATCCATATTGATGGATTACAAAAAATTTAGAAATCTTATGATATTGAACGCGATGCATCATTGACACACGGCACGATCCAAATATCGCTGTGCCGAATAATAGAATCAGGTTAACAGGGTACACATCACAGAAAGGGTGCCCCTGATGTCCATATCCGATGAATACTGGTTAGATTAAAATTTTAAGAAATATGCAATACTTTTCCAGTATCGAATATTTGGACAATAGGTTTCCGCGCTTTCCGGGCTGTTTCGGTAATTAGAACGAAAAATAAGTTTACTCTTTCACAAGTGCCAAAAATGTGTCAACCCGTGCTAAAAGTGCCTAGAGCGTGAGGAACGCAAAAAAACCACTTTTCGTGCCCGGAATCAAGAAATCAGTTCTACACAATGATTTTATTACTACGTTTATATGCACGTATTATTTGCAAATAACAATTTGCAAAATGGAAAATTTGCCGTATAAACGACGAGTTAATTTTTTATTTGCAAATAACTAAATCACGCAAATAAGTATTGATTAGTGGTACTATTTGCAAATAGGCGCAAGATGCCGCCATTCTTAGGTTAATTTTCTTTTTCGATGGCCATCTTATTGTTTTTTTATAATCAAGACGCGGCCGTTTTTAACTTTTTTTCTTTTTCGATGGTCATATTATTGCCTTTTTATAATCAGGCAATATTAAAAAATAATTTTTCACCATCGAATAAACAGTGAGTTAGGTATTTGCTATTATTATTTTTATTTGCAAATAGCTTACGTATAAACGTAGCATATGTGTATCTATCTCATATAGCTAATAAAATAAACCAATACCTACATTTCGGAAGCTTTAGTGCTATTTTCCATTTTTGTATTTTACAAAATTTGCTATCGGATGTAATATGACAATGGGCCGTATGAACAAAAACTAAGCAATTGCTTTTTCTTAAACTTTCATACCGTTTACTTCAATTTTGTTTGAATAAATCGAGTAAAATGTCTGATATTTAAGAAAAAGCAATTGCTTTTTTTTTATTCATATGGCCCAATGAACACTTTGATAGGCCGGTCAGAATGGGTACTTGTTCATCAATAACGGAAAAGTAACTGCCGTCCCTAAATTGGAGCGCTAAGCGTTGCGTTATCCATTGTCGACGAGTGTCAGCGCGCGCTATCCCCAAATCAACGCGTCGTAATTTTTGACGTTTTCTCAGATCCTCTCGTTTTTATTCTCGTTTCCTCTTTCACTTTTTTGTCCTTTCTCTTTCTTTCCGTCTTCCGCATCCAACTTCAACACGTAACGCCCTGTCAAAAATGAAAATTCCATTTGCTCGGCGTTAGCGCCGCGTTATTGTGGGATGCTTCATACAAATTGTATGGGCATGAGGATTTTTGACAGTTGTTTGGCGCTTGACGCGCCAATTTAGGGATGGCAGTAAGCGAAGTGGCGTACGTACCGTAGAGATACGCCACAATCGTGTTGTGTCTGCAAACAAAAAATCAGCTGTTCCTTATGGCCGCGTAGTTGGGGTTTACACCATATATGTAATACTTCTATATTGGTAGTAAGCTAACATCTCAATGTGTAAGCATTCTGAAATCAAAGCGAGACAGTCTTGTACCGTTTTTGTCAATGTGTTGTGTATTTGAGTGCCGTTTTTGTAAATAAGTCGTGTACATGTTTATTTATAAACGTATGTGTTCCTTTTCTGTCGTGTTTATTGACATATCTGTACTGTAGTGTTTTCGGACGGTACTAGCTCTTACTGCCAATATAGGAGTATTACATATATGGTTTACACAAATCAATTTTTCAGATACAATAGCAAAACATTCACATTTGATTTACAAAGATATTTCCAATTCTCTTGATGTTTTCATCACTGTCTCTGGCTTTTCGAAGACAGTTTATTGTCTGGATGCCTACTTTACTCAAACGATATAACGTGCATATCCTCATTGGTCTTGCCTTGTGCAAACGCGGGGTTATACAACTGTCAGCAGTGACGGAAGGACTTTCTGGCTGTTTCACAGAAAAATGCGTAGAAAAAGCATATTTGATATAAAAAGGATTTTTACAAGCTTCCTTGTTTTCCAAAGCAACTTTAAATGTGAGCGCACATTCAATCAATATTCAAATACAAAGGACATAATGCAAGTACAATTTGCGCTAAAAACTACTGTTTATCCTTTTATATAATCTTATTATATGTATTTCATAGCAAAGAATTCATATACCTACTTTTCATTGAATACTGCTGTAGAAACAGTCAGCGACTTCTTTACACAGACATTTGATATTCCTCACGCCTAATTTGCTTGAGCAGTGTTTTAGAGCGAGGATCGTTCTGATGCAGCAGTGTTTGTAGGTGCGCTCGAAGATGATAACCTTGTGCAAATCGTTTACCACAAATGCCACAGCTATTTGGAAATTATAATTAAATTGGCGAATTACTTTCGACGCAATGGCACTAAAATTATATGTGTTATAAATAAATAAAATTCGGATATTCACAACGGTGTCGTATTTTTTTATGACGCAAATTTTAAAAGCTTAACTAAATGTTTGGAGGACTTGAAACCACAACCATCTACTTTTTAATACTGTGGAAATTCATAATATGACTTATACGACCACCGTTTTTATATTTGTAGCCGTTTAAAGTTTACGACATACAACAATACGACACCGTTGTGAATACCTTAAATGTACATTTAAAATAACACCTATTCGCAGTCGTATGAGTAATGCTTATTTTTAAGAGACAAAAATAGAAATCAGTATATGGGTGTTTCCATACAGCCGTACGCGACATTCGTACGCTTCTAGAGTAACGTAAATCTATCAAAAATAGAAGTTACTGAAAAAAAAGTTGTGTTTGAGAAAAAAATAAGCAGCCTCGAAACTTTGGTGTGCAAAATATCCGTTCAAAACCAGGTGATAGCGTACGCGACAAAAAAAATAAGTGGTTTTAAGGCACATATACATATATGCGAAAGTCTGCGAATCATGGGAGTTTTTCTTTTCTTTAAATATTCCTAAACTAAGCTAAATAATGTACCTTTACAATCCTTTTATATTTTAAAAGAAATTATCTCTGGCTAGTTTTATATTAAAAAAAAAAAAAACACAATAACGTACGCGACATAACGTACCCGACAATTTTTCTCGTAAGTAATAAAATGTATTTTGAGAACTCTTCCCGCCACCGTTTCATTGTTTTACAACTATTATAAATAATTTAAATGGAAAATTTGCAATTAACATTGGTTTTGATGTATTTGATTGAAATTTTCGTACTTACAATAACGTATGCGACTTCGGTTGGAAAGAAAATTTTACTGTATATCTTTAACTGGAAGAATTCTCGCTTAAGAATTGTAATCTGCATTACCTGCGACTGCCAATATACAAATGACATAGACAAACAATGTTTTTGCATAACGTACGCGACATTAGAATACTATCAGAAGCAAATCAAAAAATTACCGTTAACCGAGCTCTAACTTCTCCTTTTTCCCATTTTTATAGTTAGTTGTTATTGCAAATTTGATTTTAAGATGTATCTGTAATGTTTCAAATCTCTTAATTTAGTTAATAGGAAAGAGAAAATAGTTCATTCCATTAGAGAAAACTGAGTCGAACAGACACTCAGTTTTACTCTTCAATTTTTGAGTTTTAAAATTGCAATAAGCTGAAATACTTCTATAATATAAAAATTCGAGTATTTTACTCTTATTAATTCGTCTTAAAAACCCTTTTCAGTTGTTTTTATTTTTTCAGTCCTGGTTGACATTTTCATGGAAACACCCATATGTATGTGAGCGAAAAATAATAATTGTAAATATTTACTTATTATTTTTGGTCAGCGAGTTTGAAATTACTTAATTAACTCTGCCATTATTACTTTTAAAATGATTGATTCCTACTTTATATATATTTTGTACATACGTAAAAGGTTTTTCGCCTGTGTGCGTTAGCGTATGCACCTTCAAAACGCCTGAATACGTAAAACTTTTCCCACAGATATCGCAAGTGTACGGCCGTTCATTTCGATGTATTCTATAATAAAATTCAGTTAAGAATTTTTTCTATTTATTTTGAAGGAATTTTACCTCTCATGCTTACGCATTGTTGAACGGTCAGAAAATGTTCGTTTGCAATACTGACACGCGTATGGCCGCACTCCAGTATGTTTCCGTATATGTCGTGTCAGTTGGTAATTGAGGTGAAACGATTGGCCACAGATTCTACGCCAAAAAAGTTACAGGTGTACTCAAATTTCCAATAAGTCAACATGCAAAAAGTACATAGATCTTAACTAAACTTACTCGCACTCGTATGGAAGCTCGTTGCGATGACGTCTCATATGCGACTCCAGCGCATACTTACGGGGATATATATTACCGCAGATGTCGCATATATGTACATGTTTTTCTTTGTTGAGTTTCCTTTCATTTTTTGTACGTTTAACCGCAGCACCATTCGATGTGATACCATGCGTCTTCTTTGATGGGCTGGGGTTTGGTTTCTGCTCCTGGATGCTATGAGAATGCTGTGAGCTTTCTCCAAGATCCTCGACGATCAAATCATCTTCATTCGCTTCATCCTGTATCCACATTTCTGAGTAAATTGCCAACCCTTCATAATCTGTTGCATTTTGTGTTTCATTAGCCATGTGCTCGGTTTGCTTTGTTACTTGTGCATTAATTTCTTTCGAGTTATATTCCATTACATACTCTGAGTTATTGTCTTCCTCTTCGTCGGGCTCAGAAGATTTAAAGAAGAATTCCCGTAAATAATCGTCAGAATTTTTGCATATAATACGAAATTTATGAGCAATAGTGAGGAAAGCATTGCACTTTTTGCAGATACGCGTCGGAAGCTCCGGCTCGGTTAGGATCTGCAGTACGATTTGAGAATTGTATAGTTAAGTATTTGAAAAATTGTATGTTTATTTGCCTTTATGCCTCCACAGGTTTCAATTTTCTCGTAAAGGCACACCGAGTCCGCATCTTGATCGAAGATAGATGCCATTTCCTCCCCTTCTTCACTACTTTGAAGACAAATGCGGCACATCAGCAAAGTATCCACCCCAAGCTTTATTTCCATTATCGAGCAAAATTTTGTATTTTTTGAAATACGGGTTTCAAAATCTCAAGATTGCTTTTACAGAAAAATACAAAATTTATAAACATCGACTGACGTAGAAACTGTCAAAATGACGAAGAAAAAAGATTGGCGTTGCCAGAGCTAGTTGTGAGCAAATAGGGGTATTCATTTAAGACAATCTAGGGCGCTAGAATAATAATGCCGGTGACAGCTGCGGTGTCAGCGCAATAGCGCAGTGAACTATTTGATCACGGCAGCATCTGAGCGTCACTACAATACCCATCGGCATACAGTATCATGCACATGTCATATCTATTATTTCTTTAATTTTCGGCGCTGAGCAAAGCTTGTACAGCCTACAGAATTCAACTGCTAGGAATGTAGTAAATAAATGCCACGATATTCTCACAATTCTAGAGTAAAAGCTTTAAATTTGCCAAGGTACATAAGTTTCTGGCGTTCTCACCACTCAAAGGATAAATAAATAGTACGTGTAATTTTTCAAAGAACTAAAGCGAATTGTGTGTGTATCTCATGTTTCATGGCGCTAGCGCTTTTCATATATTGGTGTTGCCGCGGCAACTCCGGCTATGGTGTTAACGCAATTGCGCAGCGCAGCTCAGTGTTAAGGCCTGCCCACATAGAACTTTCTCGTTGGCTTTGGCACTGGCGTTGGTTTGGACAGAACGCACGTTAAGAGTAAGCTGCAAGGCGCATCAATTACAGGTGATAGCGATAGAAGCTATGCTTCTTCTTATGAGCACGCTTGTGTCAAATTATCGGCTGTTTTGCTTTATTTACATCTACGCGTATACATACATATATACGTATATTTATACCCTGCAAACAAATGCTCCCAAAATCTTTAAAAGTGTCGGAAATTTGTTATGATTCTTTTAGAAATCTTTAAAGAAAAACATATGAAGCGGTTGACAAGAACTAGTAAAGAAATTTCTGTACGATTTCTTAAAGGAAATTATAAAAGATTGTGAAACCTTTCAGAATTCTATGAAATCCTGGTATGCAGGGTATACATATGAATAGATAAAGAAGATGTTGATGGCACAAGGAGTTCATACCAACGGTAAATGTTGTTTTTGTATGATTGCTACAACCTGTAATTGTTGAATCATGAGTAAGCTGGCTACAATGAACGCTTGGCAGCGAATGCATGGGCCACTAAATTAACATACTAACGACAGATAAATTAACGATATTTCTTGCCCTCACTTGATTAAAAAGGAAAAATACTTCACATAATTTTATTTATTTGCAACAGCTGACTTTGGCGTGAGCGTTGTCGAATTTTGGCTATGTGGACAGCTGCGTTTTAATTCATCTATTCATAGTCAGCTGTTGAAGCGACGCCAACGCCAATGCAACACCAAAGTTCTATGTGGACGGGACTGTACTCATGCCTAGTTAGCGGTCTATTCAGCTGAGAATTTGTTTTCTTTAACTAAAGAAGAGTTAATTCAACATGTCAACACGTTTTAAAGCATTCTTAACACATTCTTACACGATATGTATTTGGATCTGTAAATGTTACTTTTTCAATACATATATAAATGCGTATGTCTGTCAAATTCAGTCTTTATTTAATAATTTAAAAATACGTTACTTGAAAATGAAATATACTAACTCAGATATTCTACCTTACTTTTAGTTCGTTTTCCAGCGAAACAAGATGGTGTAGAACCCGCTCAAAAAAGACATTTTTCATTATCTTCTTCTTGCGTGATCTTGTGTGTTCGTTCATGGTGACGAGCAACAAGTCACGTAAAAAGCATATTTCGGATTATAACAGTCGTTATGGTACTGATCGTCTCGTAATTCGGTGTACGATATTTGCGTTTCTAGCGGAAGGTCTTCCCCAAAAAAATCACATATCTAACTTATTTATGGGCGAATTTGGATGCCTTTTATAATATAATATGCCAGAAACCTAAAACAATGCATGCAAATGGCCATCATTGACAAAAATTACATATTTGTATATAATTTCTTTTAGAATTTGTTTCTTCTCCGTGCCGCCGTGATCACCTTTTTCTGCTATATTAAGCACTTTAAATATATTTTAACTTAGTATTTTATTAAAAATACCTTTACAAACCTCTTTTCCTTGTAGCGTCCATTTTTTTTACTTTTAATTTTGTTTCCTCCTCTTCGCAAAAATGATCGATAAAACTAGGCTGGACACCGAAAAGTTATCGGATAAATCTGAGATTATTTTATAATTACAGATTAACAAGGGACAAATTTTGATGGCTAATCTCCTTTTCTAATTACAGATTACGGAGTTAAGCTCGAAAATGAGGATAATCTACTTATACGTAAACCTAGTATAAAACTAGTACATAATCACAGCGTTTTATGACGTTCCCACAATCTCATATGCTATGTTGTGCTTTATTCTCAATAGGAAGTTTTTTCCGGCACGACAGTTCATATGCAATATTTTCACATTTTAAAAATATAGACCTCTTCAGTCTTTTTCTTATTGCATTTTTCTTCGAAAACAGATAAAACTAGGATGACCCGAAGTTACGAATCATTATTTACATACAGATAATCTATCTCTTTCTAATCGATTAGAATAACTGAAATAGATCTACATATGTAAAGTATAGGAGTTCTATGTTCGCGTCACGATTTGTACGTGTCTAAATTTTTCATATCTCGAAAGCTGCACGAAATAATGGCCAAATGGGCTATCACGGAATCCATCGTAGAAAATCTACGAATTCGAGTGCCTGTAGGAAGAACCTACATTTTGCATCAATTTTGCAGCGAAGAAAAACTAAAAAGGACCCAGAGATAGAGAACTGTTAAATCGATTTAAGAATGTACCCGTGGGAATGGAGTAATTCGCGATCGTAGTTAGGGGAGCGAACGAAGTTATTCAGGTGCTGTGGGAAAATGGTTTTAGGTAATTGCGGCTTTAGTGAAAAATATGATATATCGAAATATCTGCATATACCGATACTCTTTAAAAGTATCGCTACGATAAGTATCTATGCATTTTTGATATATGCCCATCCCTACGATTCTATCATTCTTGGGAGGAATCGATACATGTAAATACAACTTGTACCATTTTCCCACGACATCCTGAATTACTTTTTTCGCTCCCCAATTACGATCGCTGCACAATGTAGGTTCTTCCTAAAAATTTATAAGTTTCCGTATTAAATTAGGGTATACACAATGATGAACTTTTCGTTTCATCCTCAGAAAAAAATGCAAGTTTTTATTTGTGAGCTAGTTGCGATTTGTTCGTAATTCGCATGGTAATTGGATCTGAAATACTAACAAATGAGATAAAGGAGTAGCACTCGATTTATATAATTCAAGTACTTGAAATCAATTCAGGTTCATTTGCTAGGTTTACACGATCCATGATGTAAACGCTAAAGAGCGAAATACACCACACAAGCGGTTTGACAAACCAAGCGAAATTTCCCTTTGCTTCAAGCCATTTGTGCTGTGTATGGGGGTGTTTGAAGGTTTGACGGCGGTTTGTCAAACCTTCAAACACCCCCATACACAGCACAAATGGCTTGAAGCAAAGGGAATTTCGCTTGGTTTGTCAAATTCGTTATTTCCAGTTTCTTTACACAGTTATATCCGCCTCAAACCTAATAAATAAATAAATAAATACTATTATTTATTTATTATAAAATATATATTATATTATAAAACTGTGTATACTGTTACGATTATCATTGACTACTTGACGGATTTCACAAAATCCTTTCGGTTCGTATCGCTGGATTGTTAAATAACACCTAAGATCGCCAAATTACAGTACAATTAACTTTATTGTACAACAAACACTTTACAATACTTGTTATGCATAACACCAATTTACAATACTTGTTAAGGCAATTAAAACACGTTAAAACACTTGAAATACAATTGATCTGTTTTAAAACTTGACTTAAAGCTTGCTGATTTGCTACTCACTTGTAACTAACTCGACTTCCACTGTGGTAGCGGCCTTATATACCTGCGCTCGCCGTTATGCCAACTCTAGAACGTTCTGAAGTTTATCGCTCATTCTATCATTCGCTTTCGCAGAATTCATCCACTTGACGTTTCTCGCTGTCGAGCATTATACGTCATTCCTCGAACATTCTACGTCATTCCTTGAACATCTGCTATTTCCTCGTTGTTCGCTTCGCGTTGCCGCAGTATGCGCCACACTGCCCTCCACCTAAGTCTATCACATACTTGCTGTTCCAAACACGGCAAGCCTTTCCAAGTGGACCCACTTCATCTTGTTCCTTGGTATCCCAATGGTCTGGATTCGATACCACATCATTCAGCCATTTGACGATCTTATACGGACCTTCCCAGTTGCATTGTAGTTTTCGGGACAAATCTTTCTTCCGTTGTGGATTGTACAGCAACACCAAACCTCCTTCTTGGAAACCCTCGGAATTCATCGCCTTATCGTACCTGGCTTTCATCTTGTCACTCACAATTTGCGTTCGTTGTCTCACTACAGCATGTATCTCTCTCAGCTCTTCCTCTAGGATGTTGGACGTCTCTTTTCCAAATCTTCTTGTATCACCGCTTACTCCAAAATTCAGGTCACTAGGCAAACGAAGTTCAGTGCCGAAGATTACCTTGGAAGGAGTTCAAGAATATCCCGATCTTTCTGATTCTTGTTCACGACCTTCCGCAAATCCTCTTCCAGGGTTCGCTTTAACCGTTCCACCATGTCATCTGATTGGGGATGAAGTGCCGTTGTTCGAGTTTTCCGGGTACCCAGTATCTGGCACATCTCTGGGAACACCGCCGATTCTAAATTTTTTCCCTGGTCAGAGTGGAGCTCTATAGGTAATAATTCGAAATTCGGAACAAATCCGCGATAGTAGGTGCATAGCCCAAGAAAGCTCCGTAGTTCTAGGTCTTGGCCAATCCTCCACTGCTTCTTTCTTTTTCTTCTCAGTGCTGACGCCCTCCGTTGTCTCCTTGTGTCCTAAGTAGTTCCCCTCCTTCTTTAACAATGAGCACTTTTTAGGACTTAGCTACAGACCAGCTATTCTCTAGAAACTTCTTCCAAACTGTTAAGTTGCTCCTCAAGGCTTTTACCCAACACAATAATGTCGTCTAGATGCACCAAGCGTGTTTTCCAATGCAGTCCCTTAAGCACATGGTCCATAAGTCTTTCAAAAGTGGCAGGAGGGCATCACCGCAAATTGCCACATACCATCTCCAACGCTGACAGCTGTCTTCTCCTTGTCCTCGTCGCTAACCTACACTTGCCACTCGCTCTTGAGGTCGAGTGTTGAGAACCATTTCGTTCCAGTCAACGAGTCTAGATTATCATCGATCCTGGGAAGTGGATAGCTGTCCTTTTTCGTCACATCATTTAGTTTTCGGTAGTCCACACAGAACCGCATTGGAGCATCCTTCTTCTTCACAAGTACTACACCACTCTCGCTCATTTCTGTTATTATTTGGCATACAGCTGCACGTTTGGCAAGTGGAACACTCCGAGGAGCTTAATGGATTGGCCTTGCATCGCCAGTATCAATGCGATTGTCGAATATGTTGGAGTATCTGAGGAGAAGTTCCTTAGCCTTGTGCTGCCGTCCATGATTTTGTCTTCCGCAATGTCATTCTCGCCAATGGAATCGCTTTCAGGTAACTTTTCGCAGTGGACGATGGCCTCTACCTCTCGACATTGACCCAGTACAGTTCCTCTTCGGAGTTTGATTGGTGATTTGAACTCATTAAGTACTCGAACTGGGAAGCGTGCATCTTTTTGCGACTTACCCAAGGTTTTACCAATAAGTACGTCCGGCGTGGAATTCTGTGTTGCTTCAACAACCCACAACTTGTTTGTTACACAATCTCCATCAATCTTCACCCAAACAACTGTTTCTGACTTCGGTGGAATCTGTTTGCTTTCCCCTAGGATCACTCGCTTGCTGATGTACGGGCCATCATATCCAAAGCTAAGGGGCACTTCCATGTTGTTATACGTCATGATCCTGTTCGTCATATCGATCTGCATACCTTGATCAAATAAGAAGTCTACCCCAATGATTACTTCATCCACAATATCCGCGACTATGAACTTGTGAAACACCGTCACATTCCCTATTGCGACTTTGCATGTTACCGCTCCTACAACTAGGGTGTCCTCAACCTTCTCCAGGTATTCACACATTTAGTGCTCGCTCACGTCCGTCCACATATCCACCAACAGTAACACTGCTCGCGTTTCTGCCAATTTGCGAGAAGGTTATGGGGCATTCAATTTCGAAAGCCAGCGCGAAAGGTTTACTCACCGCAGTTTTTTCGGCCTCTTACTTCAGCAAATGACAAATATGGAATGAACAAGCGCAAATTTAAATGACAATTAGAAGTAAAGGAATCTTCATCGCATCCCAGTGACTTTGAGACATCAGGCGAATTCGAGGCGAAGTGACGTAGGGTAAACCCAGCATGTTTATGTATGTCGCTCACCTGCTTAGTGACTTTAATGGCTTCAGCTACGGACTCAAAACTGTCGACAAAATCATCCACGTAATGATATTCCAGTATGGCCTTCACGGCTCGCAAATTATCTGCTTTACGATGTTGCAAGGCGTTCATCGTCTTCACATAATGAGCGGCACATGGTGAACAAGCTGCTCCAATTCACATTTATAAAGCGAGCCGCTTGCTCCAAGCAGACACCCGCTTGCAGCCGCACCTACTGGGGTTGAGTATAGCCATGCAACTGTAACTGCATACCCAGCGCAACGACTATACCCCATTGCACCCCAATAATGACGTATTTATATAAACAAAAAAATTTAAAAAATTACATATTCAGCCTCATTGCGAGAGTCGTGTCGAATACAAGTAGTTTATCGAGAGTCGAATCGTATCGAAAATTTCATGTCATTGCCAAAAATTTCGACTCGACAGTGTATTACAACGGGAAAATTTGGCAGCACTGCAGTTTTCGACGATTTTCGTCGTTTACTCATTTCAGCACGACAGTAGACAATGCCAATGTTGTAGAGTCGTAAAATTTAGCCTAATTAATGAACATATTTGATATAAAAAGGATTTTTACATGCTTCCTCGTTTGCCAAAACAACTTTAAATGTGAGCGCACATTCAATCAATATTCAAATACAAGAACATAATGCAAGTACTACTAAAAACTACTGTTTATCGTTTTGTATAATCTTGTTATATATATTTGAAAGCAAAGAATTCATATACTATTCATTGTATACTGCTGTACAAGTAGTCAAGCGACCTTTTCCGTTACGCAGCCATTTGATCTTCCTCACGCCTAATTTGCTTGAGAAGTATTTTAGAGCGAGGATCGTTCTGATGCAGCAGTGATTCCAGGTGCGCTCGAAGATGGTGACCACGTGAAAATCGTTTACCACAAATGCCGCAGCTATTTGGAAATTATAATTAAATTGGCGAATTACTTGCGATGCAATGACACAATTACATGTATGTCATAGATAAAATAAAATTGGAGTATTCACAAACATGAACCAAGAATACAAAATCACGCACTCGTCTTAGTAGCCCGTTATATTCGCATTTAGGAAAAAAGTAGCGATTTTGACAGCCGTTTGTTTATATTAGTTCGTTGTTTACAATTTAGTGATGGCTTTTTACTGCAATTTTCTTAAGTTTTGCTTGTGACAACGCATGTACACATAAAGGCGGACTTCCATAGTATGCGTATCCGTATGCGTGCGTTTGACATTTACACTTAGAAATCAAAATTCACACAATTGTCTTACACTTTCATGCGTTGCTATGTAGGTGCTGCTATAAAAATTTGTATATTGTACATACGCATCCTATGGAGATCCCCCTTACGGTAAAGAATAATTTAACACGACATGATTTATGGAAGAATTTGCATAATAAAAATTATTATTCATGCGTTCAACAATTATGCGGGTTTCTGCGTTCCCTTCGTTGTTTACTTCTTACAACAAAGATGGCGTTGAGATTTCGACAGCTAGAAAATAACTTTTTTCTTTCTTTCCTTAACGCGTGATCTTGTATCTCTTGTTCATGTTCACAACGGTGTCGTATTTTTGTATGTCGCAAAATTTAAAAGCTCAAAAATTTTTGGAGGACTTGAAACCACAACCAACTACTTTTCAACTAGGGATGTCGAAAAAACATCGATACATCGAAAATATCGATGTTTTGCTTTGATGCATCGAAAATTTTTCACTCAATGTATGCAAGTCGACGCATCGATGTTTTCTGTAAACTGACATCTCTAGTACATCGAACCGCCAAACATCATAAACCAATTAGAACAGATCTGACCGCTTGAGAAGCAGCCATTTGTAATAGCAATTGAGAAAAAAGTGTGTGACGTTCGTAATTTTGAAGCTTGCTATTTCTGTTTTGCTTCTTTCTTTATGCGTATTTTGTCGGTAGTTTTTTCAGTGATTTTTAAGCGATTTTCAATAAATTTTTTGTGCAAATATAATTAAAATGAAGTGCGCGGTGATTGTTTGCAAAAACACGTACAAAATAATAAATTGGTTAACACAAAACATTTGCTGCAAAATTGCTTGCATTTTTTTCTTTATGCTTCGTCTTCATATTCATTGTTTACTTTTCAAATAAAATTACATGGCGCCGAAATTACAAAAGTCAGCCAGAAAATGACTTTTTTCTTTTGCTTCATCTTGTCAGATCTTGTGTAGTTGGACTGCACTCTTCTAATTAGAGCTGTCAAACTATCGATGGCACTATCGATAGTTTTTAACACTATCCATACTATCGAAAAATTACGACTTCTATACGGCTTTCCCACGGCACCCAAATTACGTGGTTCGCTCTCTCATCCGTAATTCGCACTCAATTACCTTTCGAATTACGTAATTTGTAGGGTTCGAACGATACTATCGATATTGAGTAAGCATCGATACTGAGGGTATAAAAATGAGTACTTTAATACTCGATACCTTATTTGGTGATTATACTCGATACTTTGCAAAGTACTCGTAGTATCGAATACTTTTTAAAAAACACAATTTTTTAAATTTTTTCTTCCATTGACAACCTAATATTCTTTGCTTATATGGATTACTATCATTCAATTTTGTCCATCACTTAAAATAAACTGAAATTTCGTGTAGTCTGTTGCATAACATAAACCAAATAAGTTAAAGTTTAATGGCCTTATTCATAAAAAATAAAGTAGGATTAAAGAGCTTAATAAAATGACATTTTCATACATTTTTCAGGTTATAAACCTTTTTTATTTTTTATGAATAAGGCCATAAAACTTTACGCAAAGTTCACAAAAATGCAGAATTTTTCGAAACTTTTAGGATATGCAGTTTTGTAACCTATTCAACTTTACGTGTAGGCTATTACCGTTGACTTTTGATTCAAACTTGCACATAATTATACAAAATTGAATAGGCTACAAAAATACATACCCACAAAGTTTACAAAAATTCTTAATAAAATTTGAAATTCGTTAAAGTGTATATATATATATATATATATGTATGTATGTATATATGTATGTAGATTTAACGTTAAAGTTACTTCTAACGTGAAATTAAATTCTGCAATGAAATAAAAATCAAATATTTTAAATGTCTATTGTTTTAATTAATTGGAAATAACTAGATATACGATTGAAGAATAAAATAATTTTAGTATCCCAAAAAACGTATTTTAATGAGTCCGATACTGAGTAGTATCGATACTTTTTCCCTGATACTTTTAGAGTACCGATACCATGAGCCCGATGCCAGAATGAGTACTCAGTATCGATACCAAAGTCTGAAATTTCGAACCCTAGTAATTTGCCGTACAAAATTTGGAGAGCGAATTACCTCATTTCTTGGTAATTTAGATCCAATTACTATGCGAATTACTAACAAATCGGTGCCGTCTGTAATTTTTGTCAGAAATTTATCGAAACTGGCTCACAAATCAAAACTTGCATTTTTTCTGAGTACGAAAAGTAAAGTTAGTAATTGTGGATATCCCTAATTTAATACGGAAACTTGTACATTTTTAGGAAGAACCTACATTTTGCAGCGAAGAAAACAAAAACAAAACACAGAGACAGAGAACGGTCGATCAAATTTAGAGACGGCACCGATTTGCACGTAATTCGCATGGTAATTGGATCTGAATTACTAACAAATGAGGTAATTCACTCTCCAAATTTTGTATGGCGAATTATGTAATTCGAAGGGTGATTAGAGTGCGAATTACGAATGAGAGAGCGATCAACGTAATTGGGAAAGCCGTGGGAAAGCCACAATAGTTTNGAGAACGGTCGATCAAATTTAGAGACGGCACCGATTTGCACGTAATTCGCATGGTAATTGGATCTGAATTACTAACAAATGAGGTAATTCACTCTCCAAATTTTGTATGGCGAATTATGTAATTCGAAGGGTGATTAGAGTGCGAATTACGAATGAGAGAGCGATCAACGTAATTGGGAAAGCCGTGGGAAAGGCACAATAGTTTTGAGCAGATCTGGGTAAATGCAATTACATTACAATTACAATTACATTCCTCAGTAATTGTAATTAGGATTCAATTCCTTTAGTTCACAGCAAAGGAATCGATTACTTTTTCAATTCCTTGGAAGTAATTTCAAATGTAATTGTTTTTTTCTTTAATTCCATTACAAGGAATTTCATATTGTAATTGGAATAAATTACGTGCTAGTAATGTAATTTCTTTTATTTCAATTCCTTTGAAAGGAATTGAAAATGTAATTTATTTTTTCAATTCCTTTGAAAGGAACTGAAAATGTAATTGATTTTTGTTCCAATTCCATCGAAAAATTTATTAAAAAAAAATTTGTTTACTGTTGAATTGCAATAGCTTTGTTAAATTTCTTGGTTGCTAACTGCCTTGAATAACCAACTTATACGTAAGTAGTATTACTAATTGGACTTTAAGAAAACTCAATAGCTTAAACTGTAGCTGTTCAGTTTATAGGGTAACGGTTAAATTTTCCAGATCCTACCGCGGCAGATGAGACCCATTAATGTTGCTGCCTTGGGCACTGCTGTTCTCTTGGACTAAT
>NW_016160010.1:56890-72417 GCF_001687245.7 Rhagoletis zephyria | reverse complement strand
CTTCTATCATGCTTTTTTATCGTAGTTATTATTCTGTTGACATCTAAATCGCCATACGTTTTATGTCGTTGCCAATACACTGTTTTCCGACGTTTCCTCTGTGAACTTTTATAACTACATTCATAAAAATTGTTTTGGTTTGGTTTATAATTTTTTTCCATCTTGCTATTGCTGAATATCAAGAAGGAATTAATAAATAATAAAAAGTAAGTTACAATTTTAGTGAATGGTTCTTGCAAATAATATTATTTTGTGGTTGAAATGACTTGATCGCCGGCAGGAACTAATCAACTGCCAGAACCAAAGCAGACGGGAAGGAAAAATAGTTGTTCATTAACGATTTGTCTGAAATATCGTTCACGAAACGCGCTACTGCTCACTAATTTTGTAAAAATAAAATTTTTTTTTCTATGATTATTGTACTCCTACTTTAAATTTCCCAATTTTGGCAATTCTGATCTAAAAGTAAACGAAACCTCAGAAACTTTAACGCACTGAAATTCACTAATACCCGCCTTCGTATTTTCCTTGTTAAAAATTATTGTAGATCATATATTTTAATCGCCTTATTCATAAAAAATAAAAATTTTAAAAAGCTTTTTGAATTGCCGTTTACAAACATTTTTCAATTTATAACCTTTTTTTAAGCTACTTTATTTTTTATGAATAAGGCTATTAGAAATTAGCACAATTAAAACACGTTCCTTATCGATTATTAAGAAAATTGGCTGTTATCACATTTTCTTTCAACATCCAATTCGAGTTTGTTTACTTTTTGTACAGATATGTCATCGCCGCCAGGACGGCGCAATCTTGTATTCTATCTTTCTTGTCAAATATGCATTTAGATCTAACTGTCATACTACTATTAATGGTAACCACGAATATTCATTAAAATCGTTTTAATTCGTAATAAAAGTAGTTTACATACTTCTAGTTTAAATATATTTTTTAATAATATCTACTTTTTTTTTATTCTAAAATAAATCAACAATCTCAAGATTTATAAACAATTTTTCTTCAAAAAATACGTTCCAAAGCATCTCTGTTGATATCATAATTCAAATGCAAATTAGAATAGAAATTTTGATGCAAAAGATTTTCCGCGATATCCGTACTTGTAAACCTATACAATGCTTTAAGCTAGCGATATGTTAAGGAGATGATAAATGGTATTTCTTTGTAGGACTTTCTTTTAATTGGCAACTCAAAATGAAATGTTTTTCGTATGACCGCGATGCCTGACCAAACGGCTGAACCGATTTCAATTCCGTAAAAAGTACTTTCTTGGACCTTCTGTGTGGAAGGTTTTTCCGATTTAAAAAAATTTCAACCTTTTTGTTGTTGTTGCTCGTTGCCGAAGAATGCAGAATGCTGAGACGTCACGATTTCACAATTTCATAGAGTTTTCCGTATATTGACTGTCACTAAACTACTAAACGGCTAGTCCGATTTGGTTCATATCTGGAACATGAGTCAGCAACTAGAAAAGAAATATTCTGACCAAAAATTCACCCGCCAGGTGGTGCTAGGGTCGGAATATTCCTAAAAACTGCATTTTCACCTCCCATAGGCGTGAAAATCAGCTATAACTTCGGAACCATAAGTCACATGAAATTGAAATTTGGTACGCAGACGTACCTATGGCAGATGCTTATGGTAAGGTATATATAATTGAGTATGCAAAAGGGGGCGTCGCTCATCCCATAGGGGTGGAAATTTTTATCAGCTATAACTTCAAAACCATAAGACACATGAAATTAAAATTTTGTATGCAGACATATCTTCGGTACGTGCTTATATACATATATACATGAGTTCGTAAAAGGGGGCATGGCTCATCCCATATTCGGAGAAATTTTATCAGATATAACTTCAAAACCATAAGTCACATGAAATTGAAATTTGGTATGCAGACATCTCTACGGGAGGTGCTTATAGCTATATATACATGAGTTTGTAAAAAGGGGCGTGGTACATCCCACAGGCGCGGACCTTTTCATCAGCTACGAATTCGGAAACATAAGTCCCAAGAACTTGAAATTTGGTATGCGGGCATATCTATGGTAGGCGCTTATATAAGGAATATATATAGAAATGAGTTTATAAAAAGGGGCGCGGCACGTGCCATAGGCGTGGAGTATTTTACCAACTATAACTTCGGAATCATAAGTCACATCAACTTGAAATTTGGGGTGCAGACATATCTACAGGAGGGGCTTATAGTAAGGTATATACAAATGGTTTTATAAAAGGCGGCGTGGCACATCCCATAGTCGTGGAAATTTTTATCAGCTGTAACTTCGGCGCCATATGTCACATGAAATTGAAATTTAGTATGCAGACGTATCTACAGGAGGGGCTTATAGTGAGGTATATATAAATGAATTTTTGAAAGGGGCGTGGCACAGGCATGAAATATGATGAAATTTGGTATGAATACATATCCATGGTAGGTGCTTATAGTAAAGTTTGTACACATGAGTTTGTAAAAGGCAACGTGGAGCATAGGTAATGGAATTTTTAATCAGTCATAAATTGGGAACCATAATTCACATGAACTTGAAATTTGGTATGCAGATATATTTATGGGAGTTATTTAGAGTAAATTATATATAAATGAGTTTGTAAAAGGGGATACATATGTATTCATCAATTATATCACTCGGATATTTAAAACTGTGTCTTACAGTCTTTAGACCATTTCGGAACGGAAAGATAAAATCTATTTTTTTTATCCCGCGATGCTGTTAAATGAAAAATTTTCATTCATAATGAATAAATCTCCTTCCGAAATAAGCATTCTACCGGAAAAGTGGCGCTTTTGTAAAACAGCTAAGCGAATAGGCAGATAAACAGAATGTATAGTTTGTATCCTTTAATTTATGCTGAATCGAATATTTGTACTACTGTTTTATATTTTGATTTGTTTACCCCAAACAACGTCGGGTGCTCTGCTAGTCTATACCAGGGTTGTTGCGAATATTCGCATTCGCATTCGCAACCGCGGAGCTTCCGCATTAATTTTAACATTCGCATTCGCTTTCTCATTCGCAAAATTCAATGCGGAGCTTTTGCGAATGCGAATATTGTGCAAATGCACATATAAAACGTATATCTGGCAAACAAAATTAAAAATGTTGGCCAATATTTTTTTGCCTGCGGAGATGCGACGTTGGGTTAGGTTGTGTAAGAAAGCTTGTCATTTATCTACTCTGATAAAAGTATCCTTAAACACATTATTTCTCAAGCCATATAACCGAGTCATACAAGTTCCCACTTCTTGATCTTGGACGTATGTCAAAGAGAACATAATCCTTTCAATAATATTTTTTTTATTTGTTTGTTTGTTATTTTTGGCCTTATAACAATTGTATTAAAACATTTTATTGAGCTTGAGGCCTATTTTAATGAAAACTATTGTGGAAAAATTAACAATAATTTATAAATGGTAGAAGTGATAGCTATATCGGAAATCACCACATTTCCCCATCAGACTTCTTCAGCGGGATTCGAACCGACGACCCCAGCTGACTCAGCCGGTTGCATACCCACTGCGCTAAGTTCGCTTTATAAACTGAACACCGAAATAGCTATCACTTCTACCATTTATAAATTATTGTAAATTTTCGCACAATAGTTTTCATAAAAACAAAAATTGTTCTCTTGTCGGGAAATATTTTTTCATATTTATATATGTATATTGGATTCTTTGCTAAAAACTTCTGTGGCAAAATTGTCTTTAGCGATTTAAAGTCAAACAGTAAGATCCTTTAATAGGGACTTCCAGCAGAAATGTTCAACGTGTAGTAAAAATCTGTGTAAAAAACTGTAGGTCTGACCTTTAATTGGGTAGGAATTACATAACTATCGAATGTTATTTGTCAAAGATCTGTTAAGATCCTTAGATAAGTGTAATTATTATCTTTTGGCATAAAACGGCTTAATATGATTAAGTTCCGTGTTTCGTTAAGTAACAGAAAAACCCACTAAATAATTTTGAACGGCTTTGCTACGTTTTGGTTTTGTGATAATTGTCAAAATTAGCACTCAGCGAACAAAAATGGAATGTGAAAAATTTTACAGTCAAGTTCACAAATCAAATAATAATCAATTTTAGAGTTCAGTTTTTACAACAAACATATGGCACCGTTGTGGGTTTATTTCGCACAAACATACAGACAAGCAACAAAACAAAAACTAATTTTTGCCTTTCGCATTTTCGCATTAAAGAGTGGGCTCTACTAATCCAGCTACGCCGACTTACGAGGGCTATTTTTTGCTGAGAATATGACATCGACTTCGACGTCGACAACGACAATAGGGCCGATTATTAAACATTTCTAACTTGTCCATTTGTTTATGTATTTAAATCTCCTAATATACTTACCTAAATTATTTTTTAAAAATACTTTACACTCGCATTCGCATTCGCATCCGCGGATGTCTAAAATTTCACATTCGCAACATCCCTAGTCCATATATATAAAAATGAAATATTTTTCGTATGACCGCGATGACTGACCAAACGGATGAACCGATTTCAATTCTTTAAAAAGTACTATTTTGGACCTTCTGTGTCGAAGGTTTTTCGATTAAAAAAAATTTTAAACTTTTTGTTGTTGTTGCCGAAAAATGAAGAATGCAGAGAAGTCACGATTTCACAATTTCATACAGTTTTCTGTACATTGAATGTCACTAAACTACTAACGGCTGGACCGATTTGGTTCATATTTGGAACATATGTATATCAGCACCTTGAAAAGAAATATTTCTACAAAAAAATTTGATCGCTAGGCGGCGCTGGGGTCAGAATATTCCTTAAAATTACATTTACCTGCTAATTTGGCTCATATTAAGAAAACAATTTAGCCAATTGAAAAGAAATATTTCGACTTGAAACTTACACGATAGGTGGCCCTGTGGCCGAGACATCCCAAAAAATTATTTTACGCAAAGAGAAGGATATATCTACTATATCGAGCCCTAACCGCCAAAATAACGTAAACGACATTTTTTTCAAAATTTTCTTTTTGATGCAGAATTGCATCTAGATGCTCAAGGAATAGTTCTGCACCAAAAAAAAAATTAAAAACAATGTCGCTTACGTTATTTTGGCGGTTAGGGCTCGATATATTTGTGGAAGTATGTATGTATGTACGTCTGTGCCAGGTTGCAGCCTAAACGGACAGACAGAATCGAACAAACTTTTGACAGAGTATTGCCATGACACCTGGGCCTATAATAGGGTAAAAAAATTGGGAATCGACAAGGGGGCGTGGCACCTCCCATAGGCGGGAAACTTTAAATCAGCCATAACTTCGGAACTATAAGTCACATGAACTTGAAATTTGGTATGCAGTCATATATATGGTAGGTGCTTACAGTAGAGTATATATAAATGACTTTGTAAAAGTAGGTGTGGCATATCCTATAGGCGTGAAATTTGTTACCAATCATAACTTCGGAACCATAAGTCACATGAACTTGAAATTTGGTATACAGTCATATATATGGTAGGTGCTTATAGTATGGTATAAATAAATGAGTTTGTAGAAGTGGGCGTAGCACATCCAATAGGCGTGGAATATTTTATCAACTATAAATCCGAAACTATAAGTCATATGAACTTGAAATTTGTTATTCAGTCACACATATGGTAGGTGCTTATATTAGGGTATATATGAACGAGTTTGTAAAAGTGGGCGTGGCACATCCCATAGGAATATTTTATCAGCTATAACTCCGGAACTATAAGCCACATGAACTTTAAATTTGGTATGCAGGTGCTTACATTAAGGTATATATAAATGAGTTTGCAAAAGGAGGCGTGGCACATCCCATAGGCATGGAGTATTTTATCAGCTATAAATCCGAAATTATAAGTCATATGAACTTGAAATTTGTTATTCATTCATACATACATATGGTAGGTGCTTATAGTAGGGTATAAATAAATGGGTTTGAAAAAGTGGGCGTGGCACATCCCATTGGATTATTTTATCAGCTATAACTCCGGAGCAATAAGTCATATGAACTTGAAATTTGGTGTGCAGACATAACTATGGTAGGTGCTTACAGTAAGGTATATATAAACGGCTTTGTGAAAGGGTGCGTGGCACATCCCATAGGCGTGGAAATTTTTATCAGCTATAATTTCACAACCATCAGTCACATGAATTGAAGTTATGTATGCAGACATATCTGCGGTAGGTGCTTACAGTAGGCTATATATACATGAGTTTGTAAAAAGGGGCGTGGACCCTTTTATCAACTATAACTTGGGAACCACAAGTCCCAAGAACTTGAAATTTGGTATGCAGGCATATCTACAGTAGGCGCTTTAAGTAAGGCATATATAACTGAGTTTGCAAAAGGGGGCGTGGCACATCCCATAGGCGTGGAAAATTTTATCAGCTATAATTTCAAAACCATAAGTCAAATGAAATTGAAATTTGGTACGCAAACGTATCTATGGTAGGTGCTTATAGTAGAGTATCTTAATATATAAAAATCCCGTGCCACTGTGTTCGTTTACGCTAGTCTCCGAAACCGCTTAACCGATTTCAATGAAATTTTGTAGGTTGTATTGTTGGTTCCAACTTAAAAGATAGGATAGTTGTATATGTATTGTATAGGATAGAAAAAATATTTTTTTTATCAAAATTTTTTCTACGTTCTCGCATCATGCTTATCTAATATATAAAAATCGAACTCTTCCTTCACGGCTCGACCGATCTTTATGAAATTTTTGTGTTATATATGGTAGGTATGGGAATCGGATGTAAAGCATATTTCATACCGCTAGGTGCAGGGGGCGTGGCACCTCCCAAACAAACCGAATTTTTCATACTGCATATCCCGGAAAATGTTCACGGAAGAGGTCTCGAACTTGGTATGGAGATATATGAAAGCAATCGCATACTCATGGAGATAAATTGTGGTTATCGGAAAAGGAGGCGTGGCACTTCCCATACACATCGAATTTTTCATACTGCATATCTCTGGATGTATTCATGGAAGAGTACTGGAACTTGGTATGTGCAAGATATATGTATAAAACGCGACTGGTCATGAAGAAAATTTGGGGTTATTGGAAAAGGGGACGTGGCACCTCCCATGGTAGATTACTCGAAAATGGTACAGAGATATATGAAATCAATCCCATGCTCTTAGAGAAAATTGGGGCTATTTGAAAAGGGGGCGTGTCGCCTTTCAAACGCACTGAAACTATTACGTACCTTTGTATGCATGTACACTTTTGCTAAGTTATTTAAGACGGCAATGGACATATGCCTTCTGACAACCACCAAACCATAATATTAGAAAATAAATGAGTCACTGAAAATCAGGAACGTGAACTGTTGGAGAAAATGTTGGACCAAAATGTTTCAATACAAAAAATTTATTTTGGGCTGGACGAAGTTCGCCGAGTCTGCTAGTTATTTTATGATTTTTAGTCCATTTATAAATGCGTATATTATAAAGTTTTTTTTTTTAAATTTTATTTATTCGTTATTCCTTTAATTTTAACTAACGCGACCAAATGCCGCCGAGTAAAACACCCCCAAACTATGAAGTTTTACCACCATATTAGAAATTTTTCTTGACATGGTGTTTTTTTAAGATATTGATGAGGTCTTCAACAAAAATATTCCTTTCCATCGCTCTGGAAACAATTAATTTTCGTTCAATCAGGTCAAAGTACCCGTTTTCAGTATCCTAAGCTCCAATTCTCGTGTATTTTATAAACTCTCAGTGTCAGATTAATAGTTTGGGGGTATTTTACTTGGCGACATTTGGTGCCATTAGTTAATCTTAAAGGAATAATGAAGAATGAAGTCTATCTCCATATTCTCTAAACAAATTTTCCGGATTTTGTAAACAAAAGCGCATACCCTGAGGAAGAAGTCGTTTGCCAGCAGGACGGAGATCCAGAGAATTCTGAAAAGATTCACAAAGTAGAGATCTCCACGCAATCGACAAATTTTGCGCTGTGGTCAAGAAGGGATTGGCATAGCACAAGCGAGCTGCGAGTAACATGGAAGTACGTTGGATGCGAGTAAAATTATAATGGGATAATATTTCAAGCAAAATCATAGAAAACTCAGTAGACAGCCTTATCGGACTTATGAAAATCGCAATTAAAAACAGGGAAGTCATCACAATCCTGTTGGTACCAACCTTCAAAAACTTTAAAACTGAGTGAATACAGTTGCCTTAGGCTTTTTCTGGGAATCGCTTGCGTCTTCTCTAAGCTTAGCTTTCCTATATACTAGGCTTTATCCTTTGGATAATAAGGACCAATTGCTGAAAATTTCAAGGCAATCCGCTCATTGTAAAAGAAAGTAAGTGCGCCCGGGCCACACTGGAGAAGTGGAACTTACGTTACTTATCTGTTTTGTTTCATAACTAATGTGACCAACTGTTTCATAGCTCAAAGAAGTACAGAAACTGAAAACTAAAAATAGTATGAAAGTAATGAGAAAATGGTAAAAGCAGACAATTCAAAAACGGTAACAGTGTACCGATTCAACAAATAAATTTTATTAATTAAAAATCTATACAAGTTATTATTCTAAGGCGCTTATTCCCAGCGATCTACTAATCGTACAGAGACAAGTCATGTATCAAATTAAAGTGCTCGATCTGAAACTTTGCACGAACATTTCAGATCTAAAAATCATTAGATAACTTTTTAGATATTTCCATGGACAAATTTTGAAAGTTTTACATTGAAAAAAGCAATCTTCATTTCAATATGCAGGAACTGCAGAGCACTCCGTCCTGTTTTTTTTTATCTAGTCTGTGAATTTAAAAAGAAATTTTCAATCAAGAGGAAACTGATCGTCGTTTCCGAATATTCCTGAAAAGGGACATCGCAAAAAAAACTGTTGACGTTATGGCTGTTTCAAATGCATTTAGAGGTAAACAATAGTGCGTAAAACTTATTTTGTGTAACTTTAGAACTTTTTAGATGTATTTAATAAAAAATATGCTAGATCTAGCAAAGAATTCCATAGAGCGGGAGCAAAGTGTTTCCGAACCTAAAAGGAACGTATTTTAAACAAGATAAAAAATAGTTTTTCATTTAGTTCAGGATTTTTCCTTTTTTATGTGTTTGACTGAATAATATGTAAATAATTTTTTAATTTAATTTTAAAAAAGATGAAAACGCTTTAGTACTTATTAATTATAAACTAAATTAAGAACATGTTGAAAAACCATAAATCCCCCTTTTCGGTATACTATCGGACTCCGCTGGTATGCTGGGAACAATAATTTTGAACAATTTAATTATTATTAGAGCAAAAACAACATTTATGTGTTGCTTGTCTTATCTAAAGTGTCAAAAACTGTTCCGATTTTGAGTAAAAATTAAATATTAAATTTGGAAAAAAATTGGTGCGACTTTCTTTTTTAGCAAATTTTGTTTGCTTCTCGAAGCATTGATCCATCATATGCAAGACACAGTAATCAGCGTTTCTGCTGCGGAGTTAGGTACCCGTCCAAACGTTGCTTTTCAATCGCTTGTTGGAAAAGGTTTCACATGAAAAAAGATTTTGACAATTTATATTTTTGAGAGAAGAAACTAAAAATATTTGACATTTTAGAGACCAAATAATTTGAAAAAAAAATCAAATCAGCTGCTCTACTGATACTACTTTTTAATGCGCCTTGGGTAGAACGAAACATTGCAAAAAAGTACATTTGACTGTACTTCGAAGTACGAAGTACAACGACTCAGAAAGAAGTACTGTACTTCCGAAAGAAGTACGGTTGGTCACATTATTCATAACCAATGTATACATACACACATCTGCTTTTGCTTAAGGTTATATTTTTTGTCTTTTTTCTATCGAAATCCCCACCTCCACCCCTGTTCGTTTTAATAACATTCATGTTATTCTGTTTTCCCATTATCTTCATTTTTATCTTTATACTCTATCGATAACAAAATCGATAATAACGTCCAACAAAATACCGATAGAAATATCAATAACAAAATCGAAGACAAATTCGATACAAATTTCAATAGCAACATCGATAATACCATTGGTAGCAAAATCTGTAACAAAATCGAAAAAATATCGATAACAAAATCGATAATAACGTCCAACAAAATACCGATAGAAATATCAATAACAAAATCGAAGACAAATTCGATACAAATTTCAATAGCAACATCGATAATACCATTGGTAGCAAAATCTGTAACAAAATCGAAAAAATATCGATAACAAAATCGAAAAAATATCGATAACAAAATCGAAATATATCGATAACAAAATCGATAAAGATCGCTAATAAAATAGATTAATATCGATAACAAAATCGATAAATAACGATAACAAAATCGATAAATATCGATAACAAAACCGACACACATCGATAACAAAATCGATAAATATCGATAAAAGATCGATAAATATGGATACCAAAATCAATAACAAAATCGATATATATCGATAACGTAATCGATGAATATCGGTAACAGAATATATAATTAACGATAACAAAATCGATAAATATCGATACCAAAATGGATTAAAAAAATATCGCTAACGAAATAGTTAAAAATATCGATTACAAAATCGATAACAAATCGATAAAAATATCGAATATTTTATCGATAAGTTCCGTAAATATAGACAGCAAAATTGATAACCATATCGATACAAATTTCGATAACGAAATCGATAAAAATATCGATAACAAGACCGATAAAAATATAGATTACTTTATCGATAGGTCTCGGGAAACCCGAAAATTTCTAAAATCCCAAAATACTTCCCAGATTGAGTGTCGACGTCTCTCTCTATATCCTTTCCTCTTTAATTAACTTTATTTTAATTTTTCTTCCCCTATCTTCGTCTTTACTTTTATCGGTATCTCATCTTTATTTTTACATTTATGTTTTTACTTTTATGTTTATCATTTTCTTCATCTACATATTCCCCTTCACCTTTGCCCTTATATACATATATAAGTAAAGTGTTTAAATTTACCTTGGTCTTCATTTTTGACTTTATCTTTACGCAACTTTGTTTTTGTTTTCGCTTTTACCTTTGCCTTTATCCTTTTCTTTATCTATGTACATACTCACCTTTACTTTCAATCTTGTATTGGTCCTTTTCCAAGTGTTATTCTTTAACCTTTTATTAGCAAATTTTTGTTAAATTAATACCTTATGCATACGCACAAGAACCACTTGGTTCAGCCCCAACCATTTCCCTTGCACCATTTCCGTGTGCAATTTCCGTTGAATTTGCCAATTTACTCCCAACCAACCAACCGCCGGTAAAGACTTCAAAAAGTTATGTTACTGTAAGTAATAAAATGTCGTACATGCACTCGGTTTTGATTGCCAGTGTAAGTATGGAAAATAGTTCATTTAGCAATATGGTAGCACTGCATGAAATGCTTTGTTTACGTACCTTGGCATCTATTCAAATCATATATCATCTCTTTTAGCATGCTTAGTAATAAGTTTGATCCCGGATTCCTCGGACTAAATCTAGTAAAACTGTCAAAAAATAAAACTTCGCTCAGAGCGAGAGAGTAAAGTGAATAGTACGGGATTGCTTTCTAGTAAAGATTGGTAACTTCTGACAACTTCAATACAACCTACAAATTTTGCTTGTAAAATGTTTCTTATTTTATAAGTAAACAATCAGCTCACACATGTAGATAACCAAAAAATGTTTACAAAAAAATTAAATTCCACTGAAACAAGGAATTAAATGTTTTACCGAATGCATTAGCAAAGTGCACTTCTCTTTTATTTACTATTTTGTTGCCAAACACACTATAGCTGATCGTTTTAACACATTTACCAGAATTTAACAGCAAGAAATCTTCGGACTAAAACTGGTAACTGCTGACAAATAGAGGACCTTATCTACTCTCTTATTTGTCCTCTCAGTTGTCAGAGACCCGGGTATGGGAACGCTTTCCTGTAAAATGTAGTAAAAAATTGTAAGTTAGGACTCATACGGGATCACAATTAATATTTAATACTTCCGAATACTTCCATTCACTGTCTTCGTTGCTACTTCAGCATTTATACTTTTTAAAATCACTTTTGATTTTTCACAATTATTTTATTTCGATCTTCCCAATATTTATTTGCAATTTGTAATCAGCTGTTGGAAAAGATAAGAGAAACTTAAGTCGCCAATGTTCGCGCAGGTAGCTTTTTAGCATATATTAGCATATATGATCCATTTTTGCCGAGAAGTGGACCAGGGACCGATCTATTCGAAAAAATCGTATTTACGGTCCGATTTGCTTAAAATTCGGTACGCAGGTAGCTTTTTTTAGCATATATTAGCATATATAATCCATTTTTTCTGAGAATACTCATGAAGAAAAAGGGCAGCATATAAATCGAATTTTGATACTGCATAGCTCTGAAAGTATTCATGCTACAGTACTGGAACTTCGTATGGAGATATGTATGTAGTTGAAATCAAGCCCATACTCATGGAGAAAATTTGGGCTATTTGAAAATGGGGTGTGAGGCCTACAAACGTACCGACCTTTAGCTATTTTTGAATGTATTTATAATTCTTCTGTAGGTGTGTTTGTGAGTGAAATCCTCCTAAATGGTTGTACGGATTTTAACGAAACTTTTTCTGTGTGTTTGAGTGTGTCTCTGGATGGTTTGGTTTCACAATTTAATGNTTCATGAAAATCGGACGAGCCGTTCGCGAGATTACCTGTTACAAAAAAAAGGGACTTCTTTTTATATAATTAGTATAGATATAGATATATTCATGTATGTTCATCAGTTATCAACGGTCCCAGTTAAAATGATTTCAGTATTTTTTTAATTTTGGCCTTGCCTTTTTATCAATAGACTACCTAAACCTATGCCTTAAACCATGCTATGAATGTCAAAACCACTTGCAACAAATGTATGTACACACAAACTTAAGTATGTATCCATATAGGAACAAAGCCGAGTGCATGCGCGAAGTTTGCATAACCGGAAGTAATAATCGTTTGTACCGCATTTCCTCTTATTCTTCAAATGCTTAAATGTATGCAACCATTTGCAATTGCAAGTACACACAGGGTGCCTCGAATGAAATTAAAAAGTTGTTGCTGCAATACACATGCAATCCCTTCGAAATTCTCTGCAGGGCTATGCGTTACAGCTTCGAAAATTTTACCCCTACCGAAACCAAAGATGTATACACATCAAAAAGAAATCGCGTTTTGGATTGCTTGTGTAATTCACTCATTTTAACCGGGACACAATTACGAATTTTCTTTACATCTACTTTCAAGAATTTACACATTTAAAAGAAAACAATCTACTTTTTACGATTATCAGCTAACTGAATGGCGTTGCTACAAATTGTAAGCAAACAGTCTGCATGAAACCGCAGTAGCAAACAAAATACGGCGTATACTGTCGATTAGTAAATAGAATTTGTAAAATATACATATTGTTTTCAGAGTTGTACGTATAACTGACTCCATCATCAGTGGAGCGTTTATTTATAAGTAATTTCCTAAGTCTAACCATACAACTTTTAGTTAGTCTATATCAGTGGTACACACGGGAGTCTCCGGGAGCTACTCGGCTTTCACAGACAAGTCGTGTGGGCGCAGCTACCGAACTTATGCGTCGCTAGCAGCCGGTAAATTTACTTTTGTACTTCATGCGTTAAGCNGTTCCGGTGTTGAACTAAGGTGAATTAATACAAGGTGGTATCGGTTGGGCAAAAACAAGCCAAGTTCAAAACCCAAAAATACAACAAAGACATAATTTTCACATTTAGAAGGACCGCGGCTAATTTTAGCAACAACACCTTGTAAAAATTCGCCTTGTGCTGCACATTTTACAAGTGACACTTCGCTTTTGTGTGTTCTTTGCTGGTTCTTTGCGCCGCCCGGTGTTGTTAGTGTTCCGGTGTTGCTGGCGCCATTGCGTCACAGAGTTGTGAAAATCGGTATCGGCGCCAGTAACTCAGCTCTCGGTATCAGCGCAATGGCGCGGCGCCACACTGTGTTACCCACGGCTATTAAGCATCACATGCGCGAGCTGTTTTGCTGAGTACACACATGCAGATACAAAAATATTGCGCTTGTATTGGGAGCTCTGCCAACGCTGTGCACCACTGGTCTATATTTACAAGTTTGTGTGTACAAGTGTACCCAGTAGAAATCGGTTGTATGCATCCGTGAAGAATGCTTGCTATATGAGTGAATAGTGTGAATTGCAAGCGAATGAACGTTGTCGTTGTGTTAAGTACATTTCTTGATAAATTTGAAGTGGAGTTTTTGTAATATTTTCAGTCTTGTACAAAAATTTTTGTGAACAGACGTGTTGTGCGATACTATTTTCAGCACAAACGGGCTTTTACAAGATATTCATTTGAATATGTAAATGCTACTTGTTTGTATGTCCCCGTATATTAAAATGTATCAGAAAAGTAGCATTTACATATGGGGATACATATCTTGTAAGAATGCTTTAATACTGTTCCATTAATGCATTTTTGTATATTTGAAACATTTATACCGCCATATGCATACAGCAGTAGTACAAGTGCATGATTAAAATACGCTCGGAGAAACCACGCCTGTTAAATGGAAATGAAGGTTCATTTATATTGGCATGTATACACAGCAGCAAGCTCATGCCACCAACAGCGATGTCGTATGTTTAAAATTTCTACTGGGTATTTACAATGTACATATGTGTGTGCGGGTGTTCGTTGATACACATGCATGTTTTTAGTTACAACGTTTTCTTATCTCATTATTTGGAAGTACGTACATATGTATGTTGTGATCTATGTGCATCATAAGACGATCAAACTAAGCGACTCAAGTACGACTCTCACTTGAGTACATGATAGTGCTGCAAAACATCGATATTTGAAACTATCGATTTTTCGATGTTTTTGCCACTAAAACATCGATAGTATCGATACTATCGTGGTTTCTTGGGAATTTTAACTTTTTGTTTCAAGCTGAAATCCTTATCAATTAACAAACATAATTTTTTAATAAATTACTGTTATTATTTTAAAATTATCCAATAATTAATTTCAATTTTAATTTGACTTGTATTTAAGGTCACATTTAATTTATAATAATATAAAAGTATTCATAAAGCAACAACACTATTAATATGTGTTATAAATTATGTCTTATTAAATAAATTAAAGGAATTAATCCAGGGTACACTTCAGGTTTTTATTCTTAATTTTCCCAATTAGAGATCGCACTGACAAAATCAATTTATTAGTAATAACCAGGGCTGAAGAAAATAAGCAAGAAAAAATCCGTTTTAAGCGCTTAGATAAGCACAAAAACATCGGTAAATATGCTCGCAAAACAAAAAAAAATAGGTACAGTTTAATGTTTTTTTATTCAGATTACTTCAAGGATTGAAAAATTACAATGGACACACTAGTTTTGCTAGATATTCTCAAATAATGGAGATCTGCGTTGGTTGGTCTTAATTTTTTTAAATATTCGTTATTCGGTATTCAATGCTTCCCGTA